>NW_017804575.1:632412-633515 GCF_001625305.1 Branchiostoma belcheri
TGGTTGTTTAGTTATCCTCTCTCGGAGATTTTCAAACAAATCATCCTGCATTGAAAGGGCTGAGACACAGCACATTTTCTGTATCTCTTCGTATTCCCGTCTAAACAGGGAAAACGCAGTGCCACCGAATCTGTTCTGTTCTCCGTGACCTCATTTCCCTTCGCCATAACCTCAGGCCAAAGTTGGCAGTCTGAGCACTCTCAAGGACACAGCTTGTGGCGCTACATACACCGATACTCCCTCAGGTAAACAGGAGTATGTGGCCTTGAAAAGCTGTGGTGTGTTCACTCCTGCAATCAAATGTGCAAAGATTGAGTGTAACAAGCCATTCGGTGTGATATAGCTGGTCCATTTTAGCGATGTTTACCATGAAAATAACGTATGTGGCTTATTTCTCCCCCTGGTGTGAGTTTTTAGGTCCCGAAACCTCTAAAAAAAGCAGAAATTTGCCCACGAAAACGGACGGGCGAGGCGTGGGGAGGGCGCTGTTGACGCCTGCATGACCCCCAAAAGGTCGAAGGTCATGGGGCACGTCCGTTGTGCAATCTTAGCCGATTTAGCTTACACTACAACGCGAACCTGTCTATATTAGCAACCGCTAATGTTTCTATCTAGTTAAAAAATAAAACTCTAAATGAATTAACGTTATAGCCAAATGGCAAGTTTGTTTGTTTGTTTGCTTGTTTTTCAGGATTGAGGTAACACGTTATTTGTATTTGGGGGCAATATTAACAACATAGACTCAGCTGGTTAATTTTCAATCACTGTTTTCTTTAATCGCGTATGTTTTTGTCTATATATAAAATTACCTTAGTTGTTCACCCCTATTTGCTCTAGTGGACTATTCCAATCGACCCAAGATGGCGGGAGACGACAAAAAATCGGACTTCCCTGACCTGGATGACTTAATTATGGACGTTTTTAAACCCGACTTGTTCAAGGTTTGTTGAGTTTACAGTGCCCATACGCATCTAAACATATTCTAAACATCTGGACTTCTTTGAACGTTGTTTACTTTGAAGTTGAAGAAAAAATTATGCTGCTAGATGCTTATAGTAGTGGGGGGGGGGCGGTTTGACTGTTGGGTTTTTGGGGATGTCATA
>NW_017804575.1:633535-639694 GCF_001625305.1 Branchiostoma belcheri
GGGGGGGGGTCTTCAAATTCAGGTAGCACACCGGGCTACCTAGGTTCAAAAATAGGTTGCCTCAAGTAAAATTTGGTTGTTCGGGGCAACCAGGTATTTTGCACGCTGATTGCCGAAACACACAGGCCAACAATTTATTTACTAGTACTTCACTCCTATGAGGTGACGTATTAAATAAAACAGTAATATTTCTGCTTACCTGATTATCGTGGGTAACGATGTCCAAGTTCTCTAGGACATTGACCACCAGAGGCATGAGTTCCTTGACCACATCTTCGTCGTACTTCTTGATCATCCTCTCGAACTCCTGATACACACTGCTGGCCAGCGCCGAAACCTTCTCCGACATGACCCCGGTCGACGTGTCATCGCTGCCGTACACCGTCTCGATCCCCAAGTCTACCTCCATCATGATTCCACTTTAACCTTATTTTACTTTTAGTTCACAGGAAACAAGATGGCGGCGCCCATGGAGGCAAGGATAAAACAATACAGGTTTTTGCACCTGTAAAAATGCTTCCTGAAATCCCCCAAATCGGAACCTAGATTATCAAAACCGGCCCCTCCCCATTTAGATGCACAAATATAATAGAATGGCCCGTTTTTGAAGCTCTACAATCTCACAACGTGGATTTTTAGTTCTGGTCGGTATTCCTGTTTCCCGGTGGGTTACAGCAGACAGTTAACGCACAGTACCACGGTTTTTTTCTTGTCTCACATCTGCAAATGTTGATCGGTTGATACTGTGCCCGGTTGACCCCTCCTCTTTGCAGACGATGACGTTAAATTTTACTCCTGTCAAAAAGAACGCCTACCCGACTTCTCGGCTATTTTGGAGCGGTTGGACGATATCTCCAAGTCGGGAAGGGTCTCCTTGTGATACTTATTCCTAGAACAACGCCTCCAGGTAGCCCGGGGAGTCTTAGGACCGCAATAAAGCTGTCCAAAACTACGTCTTGATCGCAGCCATCAGGATTGGAACCAACACATCATAAAATCATGTGACGCGACGAGAGTGCTCATGGGAGCGATGTCACACTGCCCCCTAGCGGAAAATAGGAGAAGCGCAACCTATGACATCTGAAGAAATAACATTTTCTTTTAACTAATACTGAAAACTACTGTCAAGTTAAACAAAAAGAAAATAAATTTGTAGGAGGGGAGGGGTGATACTGGTAATTAAAAAATAAAACTCTAAATGAATTAACGTTATAGCCAAATGGCAAGTTTGTTTGTTTGTTTGCTTGTTTTTCAGGATTGAGGTAACACGTTATTTGTATTTAGGGGCAATATTAACAACATAGACTCAGCTGGTTAATTTTCAATCACTGTTTTCTTTAATCGCGTATGTTTTTGTCTATATATAACATTACCTTAGTTGTTCACCCCTATTTGCTCTAGTGGACTATGCCAATCGACCCAAGATGGCGGGAGACGACAAAAAATCGGATTTCCCTGACTTGGATGACTTAATTATGGACGTTTTTAAACCCGACTTGTTCAAGGTTTGTTGAATTTGCAGTACTTGTAATCATCTAAACATATCCTAAACATCTGGACTGCTTTGAACGTTGTTTACTTTGAAGTTGAAGAAAAAATTATGCTGCTAGATGCTTATACATAATTTGTAGTAGTGGGGGGGGGGCGGTTTGACTGTTGGGTGTTTTATAAGGGGGGATGTCATAACCGTGACCCTTCCCCCTACCCCCGCCCTACCCCTGCTGTGGTCTGTTTTATACGCCCCCACCCTCTTAGTCTAAATGAATATATGTGTGAACGTATATGTATAGCGTTAGTTTATTGTACAGTCAAAAATTCAAGGTAACGTGACAGTGGCAACTACCTAGTAGCTATATGGCAAATATTATGTTTAATACAGGTTGTTGATAATACATGTGTAGTTCGTTTTCATAGTAGACACAAATTCTTCTTTCAAGTAATCCTGTTAGGTATAGGAACGTGTCTTTGACCTTGTAGTACGCAAAAGTACCGAAGTAACGGGTTCCTTTCTCAGCACTCGGTATACAGAGGTGAGGCGGCTTCCGTCCTAGATGTCCAGTGCCGAAGTTACGTCAACACTTGGTGCCCAGTGTCGGCGGCTTCAGCACTGGAAACTATAAATCGGCAAAGCAAACCTTGTCTTTAGAAAGGGTACCGAGATGCCGCCTTTGAACTCTAACACTATTATTTTCGAGATCATACCCTCCCGGGAAGCAAATTTACAATCGGGACAACAAGGTGATCGGCAGTACTGCAAGGCTCAGATCCTCACATTTTTACAGACATAGACTTGGCCTACGATACTGTACTGTAAGCCGCGCGGCCGACGTAAGCACCAGAGGCCCAGTGCCGAAATGATTTGAGAACTCGGCTTCCAGCACCAAGAGTCACCGAGCACTGGAACGATCCAGTGAGGAACCCGTTACTTAGGGACTTCGGCACTTGCTATCCAGTGGTGAACGGCCTCCGAGCACTGGTAGCGAGTGCCGAGTGGAATTCAACACTGGCTATCCAGTGGTGAACGGCCTCTGAGCGCTGGCTATCCAGTGCTGAACGCCCCCCGAGCTCTGGCAAACGAGTGCTGAGTGGAAGTTAGCACCGGAAAACGAGTGCCGAGTCAAGATTCAGCTCTGGAATTTCAGTCCTGACGGTGTATCAGCACTGGAACAAAGCCGTTTCTGCGCTAGAATTCCAGTGCGGAGCTTTCTTCCGAACAGGGCCCCGAGTGTCGACGCCACTTTCCCCGTGAGTTCCGCACTGGGCGGCCAGTGAGGAACCCGTTACTTCGGTACCTTTGCTTGTAGTACTACAGAAATGCCATCACATGTCGCATGAAAATTTTGAATCCCTTAGCTTGTACAACAAAATTACCTTGGGTGTGGCTTACTAGTAGTACTATAGTATATTGACTTGGGTGTATCCAAAGTTTGGCAATTGTCTTCTATATGAATGCACATACCCTTTTGTTATTGTGATAGTTTGGCATGCCTTGAGTTCTCTATAAACTTGCTTTGGCCTAGAACAAAAAATGTTGTGTTTTCTGTAATTCCCAACCGATTCTAGAAAAAAAGTCCAAACCAAGCCATTTTTGTGCATCCCTGCAACTTGCAAGGGACATGCAGATTGTTGTAGATTTTTGAAACTGATCAACCTTTTCTAGCTCCTTGATCTGACACCTGAGTGACGAAATGTTGTAAAATCGGTTTTCCGACATTGATATAGAAAATAGATGCGTGCTCATGCAAGTTTTACTTTGTTAAACTGTATTGTATCACTAGACATTGCCAAAGTCTAAAAAAAAAAAAGAAGAAAAAGATACATGTAATCCCTACCTACCAAGCCTAATTTTTTTCAGAACTGAAACAGGAAACACAACGTTCTTTTCCTACCCTATCCTATCCTTTTCCCATTCTGATGTATCGTTTTCAGGACATGTCGATGTCGGACTTCGGTAAAGGCGTTGTGGTCGGCGCGCTGGTGTCCAGAGTATCGGCCCTGACGCTCGGAGCTCTGGCCGGAGTGGCGTTCGGCATATACATGGAACAGAACTACAAGGTGCCCAACATACGCCAGAAAGTCAGTGACTTGTTAGTAAAGAAGGATGACAAGAAAGACTAGGGTTAACATCGCTGTGACATGGAGTGACACCGGTACCCAACTAGTCAAGCACAAGAAGGCGGCGACAAGCAACATTATTTTACAAGAATGCCAGATTGATATTGTAATATATTAAGACCCTTGTCCTGCTGCATCGAAATGATAAATTCAAATTATATTTTAGAATTACACAACCCTTACTGTGTACAAATAGGTAAATATATCAAAGAATGTTTAAACTTTAAAACTGGTAGTATAAGTTGATGTTGATTTGTTCATAGACTTGTATGTACATTTGTAACTTAATTTATTTGTATCCATTGTATGTACTATGTATGGTTGTAGTTAGTGCTGTGTATACGTACCGGTTCGCTGGAACTAGTTCCGGACTTTTAAAAATGTTAGGTTCAAGTCCAAAAAAACCTGAACGTCTGGAACTAGTTCTGAACTTATAAAAACTTGTGTCACATTCTCCATTTTTGTTCTAAATCAGCTGAAATCTTCAATGGTCAAAAATTAAGAAAACATTGCCATTATTGGACATCGTCAAGTGCGTCCCTAAATTATGTTGCCTGCTTTGCCCAGATGTGCCCCGAAAACAACATGCATGTATCTTCTTAACCCTGGTAGTGCAGTGCTCACTACAAAATTTTGTGGTAAAGATACCACATTTTCCTTTGGGAAATGTTAACTGAGAAGTCCCCTCTGTATTTTGTATATGCCCAGGCTTTAGGTGCTGACTTACAAGTCCAGATCTGAACCTAAACCTCTGGACTTGAATCCAGACCTAGACCTGAACGTGGGTTTAGGTACACAGCTCTAGCTGTAGTAGACCTTACAAACGTTGCTGTACTTTTTTGTGTCAAAACGATTATTGTATAAATACAGGTCTCACATACAGTGGCTGTATGGTGGTCCTGTGTATGTGTTGTTGGGGGGTATTTCTCACGTGAACATGTCATACTGCAGTGAAATGCACCAAATGCAGAATTTGAAGTGACTAATATGCCATAGTAAGGTAAGGTAATATGCCATAGCAGTGCAGAAGAAAAGGACCTGATTAAAAAAATCAAATAATTGAACAAAAATGTGTTAAAATGCCTGCAGGACAAGGGTTAAATTCTCAAATCTATTTATTAAATTGCATGGCTCAGATTTTCTAGGCAGCAGAGCTGGATATGGAAAGTCTACATGTAGCACAGTACCTGCAATAGACCATGTACATGTATGTATTTATGAGTACAGTATAAATCACTGACTAATGACTCTGTGCATTGTGATGAAAGTATTGCTAATATTAGTAACAACAAATCTAATGTGTAAAGGTAAAACTTTTGTTCCAAGACAAAGGTTACATGTAAATGTTCTCTCCTAGACCTTTCGACCAGTCATTCTGGTCTTTCTCAGTAGACTGACCCAGTTACAAATAAGGCTTGTCATGTGGCCTCTCTGAAGTGTAAATACAGTCTACTGAGGAAGACATGAGAACATTTACCTTTTTGTGTTGGTACAAAAGTTTTACCTTTAAACATGTACATGTAACTACCAATGCACATGAACTTTTCTGATTGCTAATAAGTTATAAGTTGCTGTGATTCAAATCATGCTAAGTGAAGAATCATTGGATTCAAAATCATGGTACATTTGTAGTGGAAGTCTGTATTTTGGCTCTGATTTTACACTATTGTGAGAATGGGAAGTAAGACTGGTGACATAGAAGAAAACACCATGGCTGTGACCATGAGTGTTACAGTTCTTTACAGGCTGAATAAAAGTTCCAAACAGGAACTAATAATGCCTCCAAATGTCTTACTGAGGGATGACTTCAGTGTATGATGTCGATTACAACATGTAGACATAGCTGGAGTGATGAATCCACAGCTACAATGTATAAATGTTACAGTTTTTTTACAGTTTTACACACCAAACATCGTCATCATCAGTCTTGATCAGACTAGTTGATGTAACGAATTATAAACATTTGATTCATACTGTGAAGACATGGCAATAAAAGTATAGTAACATCATACATATAACTGTTTAACATGTTTGGTCATGCATTATGTAACATCAGGAGGATACAAAAGTAAGTTGCTGCACTACAGTACTCCACAGTGATCTGTCCGCCATAGTTGATTTAAGGTCTTCTATATCAAATCCGGTGTCTCTGGAGATGGTTCTTGGGAAGTCAGTTGACATGAATGAACAGTTGACGTGAATGAACCCTCAATTCCATTGCAAATCCATTCAGGAAGTGAGGGTGCCATGTTTGTTTACATTGTCACAGTGGTAGTTTGTGATGCCACTAGCTATAGTGGTGTAGAGTGGTGTAGAGTCTGACTTAGCTTCCTTTGAAGGAGAATAGCTTCAAGAAGGGATTAAAGACGGATCGGCAGGCCTTTTGGTATCTAGATAGTGCAAATGATGATTAATTCTAATCATGCAAATCAGATGCTAAATCCACTCCCTTTCCCTCCTCCCCCTCTCTCTCTGTCTCCCCTCTCTATCTCTCCCTCCTCTCTCCTCCTCTCTCTCTCTCTCTCTCTCTCTCTCTCTCTTCTC
>NW_017804575.1:639714-647218 GCF_001625305.1 Branchiostoma belcheri
CTCTGTCTCCCTCCTCTCTCCCTCCCTCCTCTCTCCCTCCCTCGTCTCTCTCTCCCTCTTTCTCCCTCCTCTCTCTGTCTCCCTCCTCTCTGTCTCCCTCCTCTCTGTCTCCCTCCTCTCTCTTTCTCCCTCCTCTCTCTCTCTCTCCCTCTCTCTCCCTTTTCTCTCCGTCTCCCTCCTCTGATATGATATGTCTCCGCTTCCGTGGCGTCGCAAAAAAACACTTTACCCTGTACTGTCTGATAAAATGTCACCTTAAACGTCACAATGAACAATTGTTTCCGCTATGCAATTATACTGTTAACCTGGCTAGGCTTCGTCGTCATTGAGGAACAGGTTTTTCTGCCTCAGAAGAGCAGATTGTCGGTGTCAAGTGAGGACACACTATACATGTACAACCTTTACCTTTCAAAAAGATCAGATCGTCGGCATTAAGTCAGAACACATGTACACACCCACAACACAACAAGCTACACCCTCTCTTCTGCCTACCTTAGCAAGCAACGTCTTTGTATAAAAGAAGCAGATAGAGAGTCAGGATGGGGTGAGTGAGTTTTTTTATTTTTATTTCAAGACGTGTAAACCTTAACAAACTGGTGGTTGTGCCTGTTTTGGGAGTTAACTGTCTCACTATGTATCACGTTGTAGACTTCACTTGACCTGAGTGTCCTTGGAATGGTTTCTTTGTGTTCAACGTGCACCAAGCTGTAAACTGCGCACCAAAATATAACATCAGATACAGGTACAGGTACGAGTACAGTGCCAGTCCAGAGGTTTGGGTACCGGTATGACGAAAGAGTTTTCAGGTATCTTATTTTGAAAAAAAATCCAATGCTTTCCAAAAGACTCGTCAAATCAGAGATGTTTCAATATGCCCTGATTTCAACGCCCCACAAAATGTTTTCATCTTCTTCAGTACTAAAGTTTCATATTTGTGGTAAGAATAAATGCAATTGTGTAATTCAATACAAGTTATATACTCCAGTGCAATATTCACACTAAGGTACGTAACGTTATGTGTATGTATCAATACCAGTGCATTGGTGTTTCGGTAGTTGCGACCTGTGCCTGAATGATTTACTCTTACTGTTCCGTTAGAACAAAATTTAGCTGTTTACCTTTTCCTTGCTTTTAAGTAATATTTAAACAACTTACATGGGCGTTGAATTGTATTGATTAGTCAGGTATCTGTCCGCACAAAAAACTGTTATATGTTATAGAACGCCGCGGGGTGTCTGCTGATTCACGTTTCTACCACGTCTTGTATCTTAACACGGTTTTCAATTAATTAATAAGGAGGTACAATTTTAAACATACTTGAAATAATCAATTAGATACAACGTAACTGTAGACCTTTAGTTCACCCAGAATACCTTTCATGATAACGGCTATGTACACATAGCTACGTTTTTTAATTAGTTTCTCATATTTGTAGCCTTTAATTCGTAGTTGAATATGACTGCAAAAACCTTTTGCAGTCATATTCAACTACGAAAGACGACCAAGAAGAAGCCTTATTACGTTTTAACGACTATTTGTTACAGGTAAAACTGCCGCGCTTAATTGAGCCTTGGGGGTTTGTAGATCAGTGTAAAATAACAGCCACGACAAAAGTTGCCCATGCATGTACTAACCGGTATGATGGTATATAATGGAACAACCTGTTAGTTTAGAATATTCATTAACCAATGTGCACGAAAAGGACCGAGAAAAACAGAAAGAGGGTTACATGAGATGATAACAAATATTATAAAAACATGTATACAACCCCAAAGTAACCGTTGCCTTTGATATCTTAAGAAATTGTGGGTTTTAGTGGAACGTTCCCGTGGTCGTTCCTTTTTGCCGGAATAACGTCGCTGGTTACTCCCGAACTGTTCAACTGACAGTTTAGCCGTACAATGTACGTACCCTGCGGCATTCTCAGATTATTTTTGGCTTAATCTGGCTAATTGCCCGTGAGACAGGCAGCTTTTATGCTAGAGAAGAAGTCACCTACTTTTGTGCCTCATAGTTGCTTTTTGGAACTGACACACAAGCTTGTTAAGATAACAAATTATATTCTTGCGTGCTAGGGAATGCGTATATGCATTTCAGTTTGCGATATTCACAGAGCGCGATCGTAATACTACAAGAAACGCCCATGCCCTGAGGTGTCGGGGTAAGAGGTCACTTTATACACGTCACAGTGAGCAGTTCTCCACGCATGTTGGCGTGGCTTGTCGGCGTGGGGTGTGTCATATTGTCGTCACTGATCAAGTGTTTTTTCTGGTTAAAAAAAAGTATAGTTCGTCTGCGTTAAGTCAGAACACATGTACACACACACAACACAACAAGCGACACCTTCACCTTGGCTACTTGCCATCCAAAATTCGTGACCCTTACATGTCCAGATGACGAGATATCAAACCTGAAGTTCTGCTGCAGCGTCATAACAAGCCACCAGGGGGCCAAAATCTAATCATTTCGAGGTCTCAGTAAGACCTACCCACCTATACCAAAGTTAAGAGAGAGCCATATGTCAACGTACCTACGTCATTTTAAAATGACATCATATACATGTATCTGTTTTTTTTTTTCGTTTTACAGGTTCCGAGTTTTTCTACTCCTTGTGGCGATTCTTCCGATTAACGATGCAACTTATAATGGTGATTTGTGGCATTTTTTTTCTTCATAAATAATCTTCTGGGAAAGGAATTTTCTTTTTTTGGGTGTTAAGGTGATTCCTAAGTCACTTAGACACTTGACGGTTAGTTTCACCGATAGAGTACTTGACATTTTTTATTTGCGATAATGACTTTATGTTTGCAGCTTGAGCTTGTTCAGATATTCGTAGGATAAATTGTCCTAGTAATTACTAAACGATTAAGTGGAGTTGGGTATTTCACTTCATTTTCCTTAAATTCTATATCACATAAACTAAAAGACTTATTTTGCATTTTTATTTTTGTAGTTTATAGCTAACCTTACGAAACTGTCGTCTTCTCATTTTTACTGCGTCAATAAGGCTTCTATCCTGTGTATTCTTATTTTGAAGTTTGTAGTTAACCTTACAAAAATGGCTTTTCTTTTAGCTGCGTCAATAAAGCCTCTATCCTCTGTGTTTTTATTGTAGTGTATTTTTCTTATAGTGTTTATTTATTTCTCGAAAATCGCTGCACTTTTAGCCTCTACGCTCCGAATTTTTATTTTGTAGATTGTAGTTACCCTTACTAATTAGCTGTACTTTTCGGTTCGTAATAAAGCCTAAGTTTGTAGTTTGTAGTTAACTTTGTAAATCTGGCTTTACTTTTAGAACCGTGAATAAAGCCTCTATCGTCCGTCCCGTCCCTCTTGTTCCAGGTCCCTGTCGACTGGTGAGGCCAAGTTACCTCCCCCCCGAACTGTGGTCGACAGGTCCGGTGGACAGACTCCCTCCGTGTGTGAACTATGACGTCTTGGAAACGGAAGTCACGAGCCTTGCCGACCGACTCCCACAAACCCTTGCGGAACTCGGCTTGGGTAACATTTTAACAGACCTGGAAGAACTGCTTGACGCTGGTACAAAACTGCCTCATTTATAATTTTTTTCTGAGTAATCCACGGTGCTTACATGTACATCTTATCTAACTATCTCTCTGCCTTTGTCTGTCTATCTATCTGTCTGTCTCTCTCTGCCTCTGAGACTCCCTCTCTCTGTCCCACTCCCTCTTTCTCTGAAGCTGTTGGGGGCTCCAATACTAGTAAATATTTGCAACTAAAAATCAGGAACATATCAAGTCAGCACCATAAGATCCATGATCTCATACCTTACTCCGCAAAATACTGTTAACCTTCACAGCTGGCCTATTCTAAAGCCTTGTTCAGACGAGAACGGTGGAATCGCGATTCGGGTAAATCTCATTGGTCCACGTGCAACACGTTCGTTCGAAATCGTGCCCAAGCACAATTAGGCTAAACTACAATCATTGGTGTTTGCTGAAAAACGCAAGGTAGCGTCGTATCAACGATCTGTTTGCTGATGCCCCCTCCCAGCTTACCTCGGCCAAATTCCGACGTGGTCTACCAGCCGCGGTGGAGCTCGTCCTAGAATAGGCACATCAAACTTCCTCCCGACGTGGTTTGGGCCGAGGCGGTTTCAATGTGATTTGGAGCGTTCAGATGGGGCCACTTGAATCCTGCCTCGGTGGAAGCTACATCCAATGATGTATCCAATGAAGATCCGGCCAATCTCACTGACCGCACAGTTTGCCAAGATCTGTGAGGGTTTTATCAGCACATGGATTTTTTCGGACATCTTCCCAAACGTAGACATAAAGCAGTTTGGTAACATGAAGCGTTGCTCAACGACTCATTGTCTTATAGACCTCCTAAATTTCTTCTATGAGGGAGCTGAGAGGAAAAGCACTGTTGGCACATTAATACTAACTGACTTTTCGAAAGCATTCGATAGAGTCTGTCACACCACTGCCATTAACAAACTTATATCCATGGGCACAAGACCCTCACTGATCCCCTGGCTCTGTAGTTTTGTGTCAAACAGAAGGCAGCGTGTTAGGTATCAGGACTCTATATCGAGCTGGGAAACACTAACGTGTGGAGTGGCCCAAGGTACTCTACTGGGCCCACTGGTGTTCCTCGCCATGATCAATGACGCAAAACCTAATACTAATAATCCACACTGGAAGTATGTCGATGACATGAACCTGGGAGAAGTTAGAACTGTGTCAACCCCAACTAAACTTCAGACTGACCTTGACTCATTGGACACCTGGGCCGAAACGAACTCCATGTTACTTAACCCCAAAAAATGTAAAGCAATGTATTTCTGCTTCATGAGAACCCCCCCAGTAATGCAGCCACTGACTCTCGGAGGTCAGCCACTTAGCATAGTTACACAAGCAAAGTTACTTGGTTTGCACATACGCTCTGACCTACGGTGGTCTGATCAAGTTGACGCCATGGTGTCCAAAGGCAGTAAAAGGTTATACTTATTAAGTAGGCTGCGTCGAGCTGGCCTCCCAAGCTCTGACCTTGTCACAGTGTATTGTGGGTATATTCGACCAATAGTTGAATATGCCACGCCCTGTTGGAATGCGGGTATCAACAAAAAAACAATCTGACAGCATAGAAAAATCCAGAAAAGGGCATGCAGAATCATGCTGGGTAGAAGCTATCACTCGTATTCCGAGGCCCTGTCAACTCTTGACCTCCAACGTCTGTCTGAACGGAGACTGACCCTGTGCCGGGCCTTTGCCCTTTCAGCCACTAGGTCTAGGCACGCCCCCTGGCTACCCCCAGTTAGTAACCACTCACACAACATGCAGCTAAGGCAAACACGGCGCTACAAACCACCCATTGGGACAAAAAGATATTTATGCAGTCCTGTCCCCACAATGCTGAACATACTGAATAACCTTGCCATACAGTAGATTTCATTTTATGTTGTTGCACATGATGTAATTGTACTTTTTTATTATTGTCAGTTGTACCTAAGTAATTTGCCAACAGAAGTTGTATGATGTAGTTTTAGCATAAATGTGTATTATTCTAGCGTATAAGTGGTGTTTAATGCCTCTCAAGGCACTTTTTATGTATATATATTATGTATTAGTCATGTAATTTTTTAAAAATTTGTAAAAGCTTCTCAATTCAGCCTTTGGCTGCAAAAAGCTTCTAACCTACTGTACTATGTATGTATGAAGTATGTGTTTCTGCAAATAAACCAGTCTACAATGCGATTTCATCGCTTTCGTCTGAACAGGGCCTTAGTTAGGGTCAATTTGCATAATATGTAACAAGCTACAATAACCCTCTTTAAGCTTTGTTAAGATAATACTTTCCATCTTCGGGCAACTAGTGCCATGGGAAAGAAGATCATCAAATGATAATATTTATGCAAATGAGGCAGGCTCTATGAGGACCTAATTTGCATAATGACAATCCTGACAAATATGTCAGGCTAGAATTATTTGGCGAAGGCACATGACTTTGGCGAGCTGCTAGAAAGTATGAGGTGGCGTGTTAGTTTCTCTTTTTTGTTAGGTAATATTACCTTGAAGGGACCAGCCGGGCCGATTCATATCGGGAATGAAACATCCCAACATTGGACCAAGATGGGGCTTGTGACTAATCTGATCTACAACGTGACGGTTGGTCAGGAGCAACTTTTCGCTTTCCCGTCCCCGCAGTTTGACAACCTTACAGCAGACGATACCCTTGAAGGTTAGCGGTCATCTGTCAATAGCAAAATTGTATACTGTTGATTTATTAAACTTTTAAAAAGGCTAATTTCTCTTTAAGGTAAGGGTGAACGCACTGTTGCATGGTACTAAATCTTGGGTTATCTGCATCACCATGTTCACCTTACTTAATTCTATATTGTTGATTCTATTGTAATTTTTTAGCAATATGAAGATAGACTTAGATAAACTAGAGATCTTTTAGTTTCGTCGTTTGTTATTTGTGTTACTTTTTTTGTCTCAACCCCAACCTACCTAGTAAATATCATAAGGATACATGCAACAAACCCTGAGATATAACAGATTATTTATAAAACATCAGCAACTCCTATATACAGTGTACCTAAGACATAACCTTTTGACGAAGGTAATGATGGCCATTTTTAAGTTTACATTGGCACTATTTATACGTATACTCCAATCTATTTAACCAGAAACGTTTCCGTCGATCCTCTAATTCTTGTCAAATACAATCACGACACAGGTCCCATTCAAAGTCTCCAGGACGACATAGAAGAGTTCCCCAGTACCTACCCTGATACCACCGCCGAGGCAATGCCGGACCTGGTACAGGACTTCACAGAGCTGCTGGACAGTTTCAACTGCAGCACCAGTGGCCCCAACTGTAACCTGACACGCGGAGAGGAGCATGTTGTAGGGTTAAACGACCGCTGGACATTGGTTCAAAGGCAGGGCATTGAGTATGAACCTGGGGACATGAGGAGACCCATACGAATAGGCAGGGCTTACGGTTTGGCTTATCGTGGTTTCCGATGGATTGTAGGTTGCATAATTTACTGACAATTTTTGCGCGGTGGTGTGTCTTTGTGTGTGTCTGTGTAATACCACTTGCCTGATACCCGAGTGTTTTCCATCTAAGAAAAATAATGCATAAATGAAAGACAGCTTTCAGTTCTTTGGGATAGACAGCTCAGTAAAGCAGATATTTACTCAATGGGATGCAAATAACGACTTAATTTGCATATTCAATGAACACATTCCTTTGTTGTTCTAAAATAAGAGTTCAATATATGTAACATATGCAATATATGACATTCCAGTTATGAAAACGGGCATATTTTATACAAAAAGTACACATCTTTAGTGTAAAATGGGGGGGATTTTAGAGGCGATCATCACATTATGCATGAATTATGTAAATGTAGTATTTACTTAATTGGTGACAGAATATATATAGTATATATATATATATATATATATATATATATGTGTGTGTGTGTGTGTGTGTGTGTGTGTGTGTGTAGTTATTAGTAACTAAACAA
>NW_017804575.1:647238-654738 GCF_001625305.1 Branchiostoma belcheri
CTTACAGCAATTCAGATGTTTCGTTCGAATTGAAGTTAATGGAACAGGAACGGATTGTATCGAAGCGGTAATGTAATTTGTTATGTTGGATCTAAATCTGGTACTTGTAAGAATATATTACCGTCATCTGTGTTGAAAACTATGTAATGCTTACATGGATGCTTTTTGGGACAAATGAATTTGGAGATCAGGAGTATAAAGTGTATCTGTCAGATACAAGGCAATCGAGAGCAACTGCTAAATTTCATCAATACTTACTACTTGATGTCTCAGGCCAATTCATGAGAAAAACTATAAGCAGCAACTAGGTATTAAACTATATAGGTGCAACAAAATGTGTATCAGATCATGAAGAAATAAAGATATTGTGTTAAAATGTAACTTGTTGTGTTTTCAAATCAAGCTAAACTGAAAGGAAATAGTCGAGGTTTTGTCGTTAAAAAGAAAAATTTTCTAGCCCTACAACACCCCCGACCCAACAAATGTTAGTTTGCTTTTGAATTACTACTTGCAATAATTGTATACTTTTTTCATTATAATTGCTTCTATCAGTATGCTATAAACTTGTATCATGGTTGCATTTTTGTACTGTTTTCTCTATGATGGCTTGGTCATTAAGCTTTAAGACAAATAAGCGTTTAATCAAAAATTGTCTCATCGTTTCAATGTACAATTTTCTTGTTGATCAGATATTGTTTACTTTCATCGTCTTATTTTCAATTTTGTTTGGCAGAGCGATGCGAAGATGGTGGTTATATTTTTCTACTTTGAAGAAAAAATGATTGCATTCGTTGACTGCTTTTGATGACTTCAATTAATAGGTGTTACTGGCGACCGATGATTAAAATTACGTGTTCAAATGATTGTTGTTTACAATACGCAGTATGGCTTTCTTTCATCTTTTGATTTTCAGTTTCGTACGCTAGTTAGTTAAGATATGTATTTAATTTACTGTGGCCTAAAGTGAAAACGATTTTTTAAACTGATTTAGGACAAAATCTAGTAGTCTCCACCAGACTCATTTGCAGTAGTAGAAAACGTCCTAAAATATAATTGGCCAGAGGAACCGGACGGTGGAGAAAGATTCTGCTGAGATCTTCAGATAAACTACCACACCGAGGCTTACGTATGAACCTCGTGCTTGAAGGCGTGGTCTCTGTAGGGTGAAAACTGAGACGTGCACTGTGTAGGTTAAACAACTAAAAACGTCCACAGTGTTTGTTGTTTAAAAAAACCCCTTAAGCTAGTAACTCAATGGGGACTTTCAGTGACCGATCAAGTCTTGTATTTATTGTTGAAAAACATTAGTAACTCAATTGAGACGTCCACTGTTTTCTAAAGACATAGTAACGCAAATGACGTTCATTGCGTTGTTTAAAAACACCTTAGTAACGCGATTAAGACGTCCATTGTGTTTAAAATAAATCCATCCTCAGTCTGCCACTCTAGAATGGTAAGTGTGGCCGAAAACTCCGAACAGAAAACCAGCCCAAATATTTTACAATTTACTGGATCCGGACCTGCGGCGTTTCCAGCATCGCGGATACTGTTGCCCCTAAACAAACTAGAGTGGTTGGACTGGTCCTTGGCCTTTTGACAGGGTTGTTTAGTTCTTTAGTTACGAGTACTAGCCTTTTGAAAAACAGGCACTATGTACAGCACAGGAAAGATTCGTTTGTTTTGAACCATGGGTGTCTGCATGAGCAACACCAGCGGACTACTGGAGACGAAGAAGTCGGGACCTCACGCGCTAAATCCCCGAGGAGAACACCCTGCTATCGCCCGTACAAACGTCGGGGTCCCCTGTGTCAGCCTGTTGACTCAAGAGACCATCCACTATGTCTTCAATCCGGACTTAGTGGACAAGGAGCAATGTTGCTTTGGCTACAGCGAAGTACCCGAGACTGTCCGGAGGGGGCATTGTCCGTCCATGTTCGCAAACGGAGAAGAACATCGTCGTAAGAAAGCCTTTTTGATGGATGTCTTGAAGGAATGTAAGAATAGAGTCCCATCTCTTCTCCTCAAGACAATCCTGGGGCACTTTGAGGAGTGGTCCCTGCTCAAGTCAGTTCCAGACTTTGAAGACAGAGTTTATTATATCATCAGTGAGGCCTTGACTGAGGCCGTGTTCGGGACGAAGCTTGACGGGCGTCTGGCTCTAACATGGCTGAACGGAATGATCCAACTCAAAACGTGGATTCCGATGCCGGCCTACAAGAAAAAACACAACCTTGCCATGGAAGCCCTCCCCAAGCTTCTCCAAAGTATCGGGGAATCGCCGAAGTACGAAGAGCTGACCCGTTTGTGCCGACAACATAGTCTCCAGGCGGAGGACGGTATGGTGACTCTCATGTACGCCGTCTTGTTCAACGGGTGCGGGGCGGTGACAACCGCCATAGTTACCTCCGTCGCCCGCTTGCAAACCATCCTTGCGTTTGAGAAGAAGGATCTCCAAACGACGACGCAGCAAGTAATCAGCGAGTTCGGAAACATGACGGAAGAAAGTCTTGGGGAGATGAGAGAGCTGGAGAGCTTTCTGTTAGAGGTTCTGCGCATGCACCCGCCAGTCTTCGACTTCTGGGCTGTGGCGAAAAAAGACTTCACGGTTTCGGCGGGGAAGGTTAAGGAGGAGGTTAGTTATTAATTAACTGTAACTCTATTTGTGACTCTAGTATTTATGACAGATCTTCAGATAAACTACCACACCGAGGCGTACATGTATATATAAACCTCGTGTATTGTGTGGTCGGGAATTTAATTTTTTTTTATTCCAACATGTAATCACCAGACATGGTGACGACACACTCAACTTATATTAATGCCACCATCAACACATGGGACAAATACATGACAGGACAATACTCATTTACACCTGAGCTAAGTGAGGAAAGTCGTGTAAAATGCCTTTCCCATGACTCGAACCCGGGACTCTTAGTTCCGAGTCGCGCACTCTGCGCCGCTACGCCACACGACCCCACAGGAATTTAATTTCACTGTAGGGTGAAAACTGAGACGTTCACTGTGTTGTTTAAACAACAAAAAAAAAAACTTGGAAACGTAATTAAGACGCCCACAGTGCTTGTTGTTAAAAAAACCCTTTAAGTTAGTAACTCAATGGAGACTTTCAGTGACCGATCCAGTCTTGTATTTATTGTTGAAAAACATTAGTAACTCAATTGAGACGTTCACTGTTTTTTTAAAAACATAGTAACGCAAATGACGTCCATTGCGTTGTTTAAAAACACCTTAGTAACGCGATTAAAACGTCCATTGTGTTTAAAATAAATCCCTCCTCAGTCTGCCACTCCAGAATAGTAAGTGTGGCCGAAAAAGTCGAACAGAAAACCAGCCCAAATATTCACAATTTACTGGACCTGCGGCGTTTCCAGCATCACGGATACTGTTGTCTCTAGACAGACCAGAGTGGTTGGTTGGACTGGTCCTTAGGCTGTCTGTTGACAGGGTTGGTTGCAAATGCTACAATGATAGCCTTCCTTGCTAAGATGAGACCTTGAGACTTCGACCAAGGTAGCAGCATACAGTATTAATGTGACGCGGGTATAGAAAGTAGTACAGAGAATATTCTTGAAGGCTGGGTAGAAAGCCTAATAAGAGCGTCAGCCAGATGTAAATTGCACTGTATGGTGTAGGAATGTATCGGGTTTGAGACTGTATGATTTAAATTGTAAAGGTTTTGCAGTTCGTGTATAAATGCGCCGTATTACGAGTCGGCTGCAGTTCAGGTCACTTCCGTAGAGGGCGATTTCTAAGTGTACGTTACGAGCAGATACGCCGACAGGATTTTTTGGTTTCTCGATATTTTGTAGTTTGTACCTTCTTCTCAAACATGTTCGATTTTCATATTTGTGAAGTGCACCCTACTATAATTTTTACCGCGTCGAAGTGAGTCATCTTGGGGTCCTTAACTATAGAAATCTCCACAGGGCGAAAACTGTGTTCTGCTACCACTAAGTGTTGCTGTTATCTGCAGGTTCGCCAGGGGGAGCAGCTGCTCGGTAGTTGTTTCTGGGCGCAGAGGGACGTCTCGGCGTTCCTCAACCCGGGGCTCTTCAGGTGTCGCCGCTTTCTGGACGATGAAGAAAAGAAAAATCATCTTGTATTTTCTCATGGAAGGTACAAAACAATTCAGTATTTTTTAAAATTAAAACATGCAGAGAATGTTAACATATATTATTTTCATAACTGATGTATTCTAAAGGATTTTTTTTTCAAATAGCAAGGTCATCAAAATTATATCATTTCTATATTTTCTCTACCCAAATACTAGTACCACGTTATTCAAATCCTAGTCTTATCTTAAAATAATATTCCAATAATTTGCATAATTAATATCAAATCAATCGTCATCGAAACTATCAACATACCAAAAGTCATGGCAATCCGTCAAACCCGGTTGAAATTAATCTCGTCCAAAGTCTTAAACCAAATTGGCCCTTGCAGTTACATAAAGACTGCTAGGGGGCTTGAATTTACACTTTTTCATAAGCTCAAAAGCTACCTAAGTTTGAGAAATCATGATCATAGCATGTCCAGAACACGAGATATTAAATCCTGAAATCCTGCTGTAGGATTTTACGAAGCCAATAGGGGGCCTATAATAATCTAGTAGTGATTATTTCTTCATTTTGCCTTGTACTCTTCAGATTCTTGGAGGCAGCTAGCCTGGACAACCACCAGTGCCCTGGGATGGGCATTGCGTTCATCCTGATGAAAGCGACCCTAGCGGTTTTGCTGTGCTACTGCAGCTGGGACTTACAAGACATGCCCGTCTGGTCAGACATGACGAGTCGGCTGGGAAAACCGGACCAACTGGTCTGCTTTACATGGTTCCACTTCCACTCAGCTGAGGCCAGACGTGCACTGGGACTGTAGGAAGACATTCGATGCAATTTCAGGGTGGAAAAACGTCTTGATCAATATCCTTAAGACAAAAATGTGACGTCGTGACAGAAAACGGTTGCTTGTTTTGTATCATATCATCCCCCCCCCCAAAAAAAAATAGATGCCTCACGTATTGGGGATGCAATAATAGTGATAATAATGATATTAAGGGAGCAACCTTTATTGTTTTAGTTTCTGTCATCAACGAATTGTGTAAAAACACCACATACAGAAGCACATAATTTAGATCACAAGGCACAATGATACCTGTTCTGTCGACACTCACGACACAAAAAACAGCGTCTAGTGTTGAAATGCCTCCCTTTAAGCCCCACAGTCACTGTCACCTGTAAACAAATTAAATCAGTGTTTTGAATTGCAAAGTGTAACACTAAACCATACTTCCTCATAACTCCTTTGTGGGGGACACACAAGTGAGGAAGTTCTTATAAGACGGTGTTAGGACTAGGGACGTTAGTTCGGGGATAGTTTTTATCCGCCGTGAGAGTTAACTACAGAAAGATCTACACCTATCTATTATGTTTGTTACATTTCAGGTAAGGAAACCTCTTTATATTTGCAGTGGATTTGAAGCATTTGGAGTGCGTTAGAATTCGTTAGTGCGATTGTGGGCCGTCAGCAAAAATACATCCATACATGTAGCATAAGACATTAAAGATTAGCACAGCAAAGAGGACCTATCTTAAATTTCTGTTTATTGTGCTGCATACGAGAAACACGAAGGGTCTCTGAGGTTAGTTCTCAGCCTGTAAGGACAGATTACATGTCGTACGACCTTCCTACGATCACAAATTGAGGTCATCCTTGCGGCCATCATGTGGTATCAAAATCTGTCTCGATTCTGAAAGCTCTGTCCTTTGTCGATGGTTGATTTTGTAAGATTCTGATTGAAAATTATACGACATTGAAATCGTACGACGGCCTACTATGGGTATGGCTGCGCCCATAAACACGACATGTATCGTTGGTTCTTGAACACCAGACTGACAGAAGGCTTGGTCACAACCCGCCTTACGTGTACGTGCTTCTGCGTGCTGTTTACGTGCAAAAACGTGGGCAAACGTACGGGATCCGTAAGTGGTGAGTACCGCCTCCGTACGGAATCCTACGGATTTGGGAGCACGCAGACACGCCGTAGAACTTTAAGTGCATGTAAAACTTTTTCTACGTGCGGTCTGCGGATTCACCACCCGTGCGTGAGAGTACGAGCGACGCGCGAGTCCCGTACGTACCGTACAGAAGAAGCACATGTGAGTACGGCCTTCTTACGGTAAAGTTGCAATCGCACAGAGATAGTACGTCGTACAACTCACTTACCACTCGCGTAACGAACGATGCACGCAACCGCTCACGGCCAGACGTGGCGTGCAGACCACACTCTTACACCTTGCACAACCGTGCGAGTGACGTGTGTAGACGCCACTCCTTCCACACGTTTTCAGAAAAAACGTAGCAGACGTGGCCTCCCAAAAACGTACCGACAAAAAGCACGTACGGCGGGTTGTGACCAGGGCTTTAGACACTCTGCTAGGTAAACAATATTCAAAGACAAAGCAAATTAAACTACCGGGAGATGGGTAAAATACTGACATTACTTCCGAACGTCTCGAATGACATTAGTTATCCTTCTTCATGAACGATAAATTTGTTCATTAGAATCTTTCCCAAAGTGAAAGAGAGGGCAACACATTTGTATACGCACCTTTTTTTGCCCCCACTCATACAAAAAAACAACATTTATACAGTATATACAAGAACGAATGTACAGTAGACAAACTATGTAATTATGTTTCCAAATGTTTCAAAAAGAGAGAAGAAAGGGCAACTAACAGTAGATGATAGATAGTTTATAGTATTATTGTAATGTATAGATTCCTACCATTTTGCATTAGAATATTATAGCATACCAGTATGAAATACTCATATGTTTTGTATACTGGATATCCTCTTGTGCATTTAGCCCATCTGGGCAAGAACATGCAATAAAGATTCATATCATATATACATTTCAAAGTCAACAATGTATAGAACTATACAAATCCAACAATAAAGTAGTTAAGTTAAGCATAATCCAAATAATAACATATGAAAGAATAAATCATGTTGAAAATTTGTATTTGAACATGAAGAACAGTGATTGATGTAGACGTAAACAACAGGTACCTGTACAGGTTATGACCTCGTTTCTAGTACTAGCTTGTTGTTTGTTGTAGTAAGGCCATGTTGATTTCATTATATGGATGACATCCACGCGCGCATGAATTTTCGGCCGTTTCCAAAAAAAAAAAAGTTTTCAACCATACTGTAAATCTTGCAAAACAGTTGCTAAATGAGCAAATATATACCATAAGTTGCAAGGAAAACATTTAGAAACGATACCAATGTTGTAGAATGCCAAAATCAAAGGAAAAAAGAATGTAAAAAAATGTAAAGAAATGAATTCGAAGAGTAGATTATTCGCCATAACATATTCTGTGCCATTTGTTCAACCTTCAGAACCACGTAGATTTCATAGTGAAAGCAACTTTTTTTTTTTGCAAAACTTTTTTTTTATTCGCACGCGCGCATCAGTTTTGG
>NW_017804575.1:657238-707606 GCF_001625305.1 Branchiostoma belcheri
TTTGTTGACGTCTATCACCATGGTGACTGGTGTTGGGTTACATAATGTTGCAATTTCGTGGTCTGCTCTACTCCTATCACCATATACCTGTAGTACATGTATGTGTTTGAGTAAAAATTAACAGGGCAGACCATGTCCGAAGGTAAACATTATGCATTTGCTTTGCAAATGTTACTTATCTAGTTGTTTTTCCTTTGCACAGCGACTGATCAGGATGACAGGATCTTCAACTCTACATCAGTCACAGACAGCACAATCAGAATCAAATGGTTAAACTTCACAGAGCAGAGTCGGCGCAGTTCTTTCTTAGTCTTGTATTTCTTGTATTACAAGGTAAAATTACAAGTCAATGAATATTGAAGACAGCACAGTCGTACGAGTAGGATATACATTGCATTTTGTAGCAATTACTATTGTTGTCAGTATTATCATTGTCGTCGTCGTTGTTGTCATTATTATTATTATTATCATCATCATCATCATCATCATCATTATCATTGATATTATCACTACTATTTCTATTAATATATTTATTGGTCTTGTCAAATATTCTTATTTTCCATAATGTTGAACTGGTGGCTGTGTTCACAATTTCAGTCCGCAGTCACTTTGTTGTTGTCCATTTATTTGTCTTAAATGGTGTTTTTCGGAATTTTTGTTTTAATTTTAAGTAGCGTGCGTAGTCCAGTGGTTAGCGATCCTGCCTCTGAACTAAGAGGTTGGGAGTTCGAATCCCGCACGTTTCGAGCCGAACGCTCACCCGACATGCACGCTACTGTTTAGGGTTGCAGTCCTTCGGACGGGACGTTAAGCAGTGGTCCACTGTTCATTGTGCTTGTCGAAAAGAGCTAGTGGAATTTTCCCAGTACAATGAACCTGTAAATACTGTACATAGCGTCTGTCTTCTCTGTCATGACCAGTGGAAGATTAGCTCTTCAGTGAGCTAAACTGGTTCGACATCACTTTCACTTTTCTTGTTTCTTCTTCAGCTCGACATCTCACCACGAGAGTATGAAACAGACACTCCGCAGGTTTTCTGGAATGAGACCGACCTGGAGGCAGAATTTGCTGGACTGACACCAGGGAAGGAATATCAAGTTAGTTCAAGAACAATTGTTTAAGCTTTTCACTAATCAACTGATTTACAAATCATTATACGGACAATAACGTAAAGGTAGCTTGAGCAGATAAAATCTTTTCATAATTTTAGACAATTTTTTTATTATATCTATTATTTTATATCTATTATTTTATTTTTTTACCAAAGTTAAGTGAGGAAAGTCGTGTAAAGTGCCATTCCTAATTAAGGGCACAAGAAGAAAAAAAGGGGGCACAAGATAGGTAGCAAGGCAGGATTCGAACTCGGGACCTCTTCGTTTTAAGCCGATCGCTCTGCCGTTACGCCACACGATTCTACTAATTTGGAACTTGTTAATTTTGGAATTAAGAAAGTTGTTTGTTTAATATACATCATAAAACAAAAAAAGGAATTAGAAATATGAAAAGATGCCCTGATTTTTGTCCCCCAGATTCAGTTGGAAACGGTCGGCATAAACAATGTGAAGAATGTGCGGAAAGGTTATAGTTTAGAGGATTCCATGATGAGGTACATCACCCTTGCCATCATCAGCACAGGTCAGTAGACAACAGCCATCACAATTCATGAAAAATGGTAGTATTGTTTTCGGTCGGCCTGTGTGTATCTGTGTGTGTGTGTGTGTCTGTGTTTTCACAGGTTGTAACGGATGGTTGGGTCCAGTTTGTTCCGGAGTGAGAAAGTCATTAATCAATTTGACATCGCATCAACACTATTGGCCTCCCCAGGGAATTGACCCCTTTTTACCTCCATGAAAAATGGAGGTATTATTTTTGGCGCGTCTGTATGTGTGTGTGTGTGTGTGTGTGTGTATGTGTGTTTCTCACATTCGTAGTCAGCATAACTTCAGAACGCCTTTATGGATTGTGATGATATATGGTATGCTGGTAGGTCTTAGAAATCCAAAGGTCAAGGTCAAATAAGGGCCTTCTGGTGGCTTACCTTGGTACTGCAGCAGAACCTCCGGTTTTTGTATCTTTTTGCAAGGCAGGGAAAGCAGATGTGCGGGTTATGCAACAAAACACCAGCTGTCAAAGAGTTCCTCTAACGCAATAACACGTGTGGAGGCAGCGCGCCTGATTAATGAGGTTCTCCCTCTGGAATAGACTACATGTACAGTTGACCATATCTATTACAGCCTGACCTATTTAAAACCAAAGGTTTAAAAACAAAAACCTGTGTTATTTTGTTTTGTATTGTTGTGTACTGTGTAAAAACATTTACAAAAACTAATATATTTCATGGAGGTATGAGATCTCCGAATTTTTGTTTCCTGGACGTAATACCTAGCGTGGGTCAGGGTCCAATAGCATGTGCTCGCTGCTTTCTCAATGTTACATGACCTCCTTTGCAGCTGCCAATTTACAAAGCACCAAATAGCAAAAAGGAGCCTTTTACTCAAGAGAGATTTAGGCCAGGCTAATAAGTGGTGACTTGTAGCCACCAAAACGAATGAGAACAGAAAAAAATAGCATTTAATTACACAAGATTTGATATTTCATGTCGGTGTGATGTCTCCGAATTCTCTTGTGTCATTGTGTTTTCAGATCCTATCATGAAAGTTCATCTGTGTTGGTAGTTACATGTTTAAAGTTAAAACGTTTGATCCAACACAAAGACATCTCTCACCTAGAGCTTTCGACCAGTCACTCTGGTCTTCCTCAGTAAACTGACCCAGTGAAGCTTGTCACATGGCTTCTTTGAAGTGTGACGTCAACATTGGGTCAAAGGAATCTGGTCTACCAGATGACGTCATACTTCAAAGAAGCCACGTGACAAGCTTCACTGGTTCAGTCTACTGAGGAAGACCAGAGTGACTGGTCGAAAGCTCTAGGTGAGAGATTTCTTTGTGTTGGATCAAAAGTTTTAACTTTAAACGTGTTTTCAGATCCTTCTCCGGTGAAACAGGTGTCAGTCCTCACCACAGATTCGACATCAGTGACCTTGAACCTGGTACCTCCGACTGAAGGGTCTGTAGACCTGTTCCAACTACAGGCGAGTTCACCACATCACACCAGGTACCAGATTTTCTGGTCAGGTTTTGCCAGTTTTCTGACAGGTAGACATTATAATAGCTGTGTTTACGTTACAATTTTTCTTTTTGCTCATGCATAAAATATTGGACCGAATCTTTAAGATGTTCGCAGCCAAAACGCATTGTTCTGTACGTAGCATTTCTGTGTAATTGGGCATGTGGTGTGTCATTATGTCTGTGGTGATGTACGTCTGTGGTGATGTACGTCTTTTTATTTAGACCCTAGTAGTTTTGATATTGAAGTAAATGCGTATTTTAGAAACATCCCTACTTGTTACAACCCTGTGGAATAGGCCGTAGGTGTAGATAGTTGTCTGGTAGCCGAGGTTCTCTAAGCAGATATTAGGTGGCTGTTGTGTATAATGGTTGCGAGTATCCTTTGGGATTGTGGTTTGCACCTACTGCGATACCTTGTCAAATGAATAATATGTAGTAAATGAAAGATATTGTTATGAAAGCTGACTTTGTTCATCTATTTAGATTGTCGTGTTGTTGACTTGATGTAGCCTGTGTTTACACTAGTCAGTCTGCAACTGTTTCCCCAAGGGGGCGGCAAACCTCTGGGCAGGTGGCCCCCAGGAGCGCGATTTTTTAGTCAGGCTAGATTATTAGACCAAGGATTTAGCCATTTTTACGATACGTTGTTACCAGTTGTTAAGTGATCAGTACTGTTCGCAAAATATAAAACTTCACGAAGAATTGTCGCCTATGGACACTTGTTAATTTTCATTCTATGCCCTGTCCTTTTTGTATTTGGTTAAGTAGTCGTTGCCATACGTTGTACAATTGCCGTGCAATAAAGTTCTTTTATATTCTACTCACATATTTTATGGTCGTTGCAAGCCTCTTAGTTTTGATCATGTTCCTATCATGTCCTACTCAGATATCATTGTACGTTGGAAAATTCATATCTGAATCACTACAAAAACGACACCAGATTGTAAATAGCTGATATATCTCCTGAATTACAGAATGTAATAATACTCTTCCTAAGAAAACACAATAGATTACCTTTAGTATCATTATGGATTAGCTCGTTAGAATTATATTTTAGTATTAGTTTCCGTATGTACTCTTGTTGTTTCTTTCCCATACATTGTACAAGCTACAGTTGTTGAGCAATAAAGTTGATTGATTGATTGATTGATTGATTGATTGGTTGGTTGATTAGTTGATTGGTTGATTGTTCCAGCCCTCTGATTGACGTGCCTTTACCGAAGAACACTCCGACAGGTGTCACAACAACTATTTACAACTTGCAACCAAGAACTGTGTACAACCTGACAGTTACAACAGTTGCCAACGGCAAGACGGGAAAGGCCAGGTTTGCTACCTTCAAGACAGGTAAGAGAAAATGGCGGTAAATGTAATGATTTTTTTTGTCTGAAATTTATTATAGAAAGTTATTGCCAAAGTATTGGAGTGGTTATATCATATCGGAGATATACGTGAACTGCATAACTAGTTAATTTGTATTCGCTCATATATATAGATATATAGATTGATTGATTGATAAATAGATAAATAAATACTAGAAGATAGATGTACTCGTAGATCAAACGTTCCTGATTTGAATGTGCATAGTAATTCTTTATTTTGTCAGGTTTGTGTGTGAAGTTGCTTCTTTCTTTAATTCTACTCTAGGTACAATAGTTTGGATAAACGTGGCATTAAAAAATACAAATTGCAAAACACATCGATATATATTGTTTTTTTTTTGACAGTTGGCTCCATCGCATCAGCATTATTCTATTTTACCTATGTATTTTTTTACAGAGGCTGTCCACATCGACCCAAAGCTTGTTGGCTCGTTAACCTCTGTTCTCGTAGTTGTTGTGATCGCCGCAGCCATCTGTGCTGTACAGATAGTCAAGCGCCTGAGATACAAGTTAGACCCGACACAGCTATTCAAGGAAGTCCTTGAGGTACACATTGGTCCTGGGTTGTTAAGAATATTTAATATTTAATATTTAATATTTAATATTTAATATTTAATATTTAATATTTAATATTTAATATTTAATATTTAATATTTAATATTTAATATTTAATATTTAATATTTAATATTTAATAATAGATGAATAGATTACACTATTACACTAATGGGTGTGACATTAATGTGACTTTAAAGGAAAAACTGAAAATAATGCACTCGTGGCTACGGTTATAATTCAAAAAGTTTTATTGTGAAATTTGTCACTATAATTTTTTTCCACTGCAGTATCGTATTCTTGATGTAAGATTGCACCCACTCCTGACCAAGCTCTAACTGTTGTATGTTGTTCACAAGGACATAGTCGGGTCTGAGAAGATGGAGCCATGGCTGAAGAACAGAAGGGATCTGTTTCTTGATGATCTGATCGGAGAGGGAGAATTCGGCCACGTGAGGAAGGGTGTGCTGAGGGAAGAAGGACAACAGGCCGTCATTGTAGCTGCCAAGACGCTCAGGTTTTCTTTGTTTCTTGCTTGTTTGTGCCTTTATACTCTGAATTGCTCAATTCGGCCATTAGGGCCAGTTATGATGCAGGTCGAGGTTGACGGGCAGCCAATCAGTCAATTGAATTTATACATGAAGGTCTCAGAATCTGGTCGAGAGATACTCTCCAAGCAGAGGTTGTGGGGGAATGATCGTTACCTTTTTATATATGGCCGTTTTTTTTTTTTCCTGATCCCCACCCGTCGGTGGCCGCGGAGCTTCTCTGGCTAATGGATACCGCCTGGCCAAATTGATGCTGTCTTTTTGTCACCGAGAGGGATCTTCTTGGAGATTAGTCGAGGGATACAATATAGACATGGGGTGTAGGGACGATTGCAAACACCGTAGAAGTCGAAAATTTCTTAACAAAACTAAGCTAAACTGCAACAACTCTATACAGAGAAGCGAATGGTGCATGAAGCAAATCGCACGTGTTTAATTACTTATGAATCTGCATCGTCACTGTGTACCATCAAGTGTACCTAACCGGATCAAATCCGGACGCATAATGGTGATAATGAATGAATGAATGACGACCTTTATTGCAGGTACAGTAAGTACAGGTCAAAACAAGACATGATGAAAAGATATATACAAAATGAAACTAGCTATCATTACATAAATTCAACTTCTCGCCTTTCAGTTATAGTAGAGATAAAGGAACAAATATGTTTTTCGATGGAAGGTTTGTCAACTTGAAGTCACATTAGGAATATGAATGTTTCTACAGTGCTCAAGTGTATGAAGTAAGGAAATAGGTTTTGTACAAGCCTGTACAGATCATTTCACTCTTTACTATATAATCTACATTCTTTAACAAAGTGACATTCGTCCTCTATTCTATTTTATATAAATTACAACATGTACATAACCTTGCTTCTAGAGGGTGCGGTATGTCTTCCAGTTTCAATTTTTAGTTTGTGGCAGCTTATCCTTAGTCTTGTGACTGAATTTCTGATCTTCACATTTTCATTACTTAGGTATTTTTCTTCATTATATGCAGTTTTAAACAATCTATACGATCTTAATAATGATGATCGTCATTGTAACTACAGAGTGGACCGAGCAAACGAGATGACCTACCGAGACTTCGCCAAGGAAGCGAGCCTGCTGGTGGAGGTCAACGACGATGGCGGTCACGTGAACATCATCGGTCTGATTGGTCTGGTGATTGACGGGGTGAAAAAGAAAGGTGCGCAGTCGGTCATGACCATATTTGGGAGTTGCTTATTAGCATACACAACGGAAAATGTTTGAATCTATTTCCGTTTTTAGCCGTTGGACACTACTCTCTCCAAGCAGAGGTTTTGGTTTGGGGTTATTTTTGGCGTGTTTTGGGGCTTTCTTATCGGGGCTTACCTTTTGCACTGGAATTTTTGGGAGAGAAAAAATTCCAGTGCAAAAGAGTAACCCCGATACAAAAGCCTAAAAACACTCCAAAAATAACCCCAAACCCAAACCTGTGTTTGGAGAGTAGTTGGGCACTCTGTAAAGCTTATGAGAACTAAAGCCCCTGTCACACATTCATTTGAACCTTCCCACAAGTTGACTAAGGTTTGACAAAGTTCGGGAGAAGTCTGACTAGCTTTGGAACACGCCTACTTTTCTATACGAATCGAATCAACTTTGAGTTAAATTTGAGTCGAACTCCGCTGCCAACCATTTCCCTACCGCTTAGTGACTCAACTGAAACTAAACCCAAACTAAACTCCCAAACTAATCCTTCATGTAACCATGGTAGGGTATAAGTCGGCTATTGTTCTGGAGGCCATATTCTACTATGTGTGACAGTGGCTTTAAGTGTGTTGATAATGATATGAATTTCCACAGCTTAAAATATCTGTATCTGTATCAGTATAGCCGGTATAACTGCCTTTCGGCGTAACACACCAGCTGTATGTACAATTTATCTTGTCAGATCCAAGGTACATTCTTGTTGAGTACGCTGAGCCAGGGGAGTTGCTCTGGTACCTGCTCAGTGTTCAGAACAGCCGGCACCAGGATGGCTTCCCGCCGGGGTTAGGGCGACAGCTCACCGAGGTGGCCATGGACATCGCCCGGGGCATGCTCGAGCTCAAACGCCGACGGGTACCTCAATTTTTTTTAGCCACATTTCTATTCGAATAGTGATCTGTATAACAATGTACGTCGCTTTGTTAGTCATTGCAGCAAAGTAGCAGTGAAATATTTACAGCGGTGGCTTAGTATGACAAACGTCATGATTGTTACCTCTCGTGGAGGTATTATTTTTGTATTATTTCTATGAGAATAGAATTATGTTAATACGCTCATTATTTGCATAATCAAATTTGTAGACTTGATACGAAACGCGTCATTTTCCTTGGTGGTTAGTTAGAACAGACAGAAATGCGTTGTGACATTTGACAAAGAAGTCAAGCATCATTATGATTACTTCAATTACATGACGAGGGATGAACAAAATGAAACAAGAATTCGGAGATCTCATACCTCCATGAAATATATGAGTTTTTGTAAATGTTTTTACACAGTACACTACAGTACAGAACAAAATAACACGGGTTTTTGTTTTCAAACACACAGCCTTTCTGCTAATACAGTAGCTCCTTTGGCCTGAAATAGGCCAGGCTGTAATAGATGTGGTCAACTCAGGGGTCAACTGTACATGTACATGTAGCCTATTCCAGAGGGAGAACCTCATTAATCAAGCCGCGCTGCCTACCCACACATCTGTTTTCCCTGCCTTGCAAAAATATACAAAAACCAGAAGTTCTGCTGCAGTACCAAGGTCAGCCACCAGGAGGTCTATATTTGACCTTGACCTTTGGCCTCCTAAGACCTACCAGCATACCAAATATCATCACAATCCATAAAGGCGTTCTGAAGTTATGCTGACTACAAATGTGCGGAAACACACACACACACACACACACACACAGACGCGCCAAAAACAATACCTCCATTTTTCATGGCCACAACAGCTCGTGTATTTCATGGAGTTATGAGATCTCCGAACTCTTGTTGTTATTTTCTCTCCACAGATCACCCACCGTGACCTGGCGTGTAGGAACATCGTCCTGTGCTCTCCTGACGGACAGGCCGGCCGGCTGGTCGCCAAAATTTCCGACTTCGGACTGGCCCGTGACGTGTACGTGACGACACAGTACATGAGACATCCACTGGTAGGTACTATATGATAATAATAATTACATTGGATGCCGTTGATAAAGGCAATTTTGTCGTTAGACTTTGAATTCCATATGTCACATTTATTTTTCCCATAGACCAACCTGCTACTCCCTATCAAGTGGATGGCAATAGAGTCTCTGATTGAGGGTGTTTACAGCTGTAAGAGTGACATGTGGGGGTTCGGAGTCGTCCTGTGGGAGATAGCAACTCTGGGTGAGTGCCTCTGCCTTGGTTTTATCTGAAGTAGAAATGACAATGACAGAGATCATAGATTATATACATGTACTTCTTCACAGGACAGCTAGTATTGGTTTTGTATGATGATTATTATTGGTGACATTAAACTTTATATATTATTATATGAAAGACCTTTGTGCACATTTTTGCTCATTGCGAACTAAGTACAGGTCATGGTAAATAGCCATGGTAGACTGAAATATATCTATAGTAAAAAAACTACATATGTACAGGCTCTGCTTCTTCTCGCTTCTTAATTGACTATTCTATATTCAAAACAACTCAACTATTCAGAATACAATCTAGACTTTTAGGGTTTGACTTCTTTCGATGGCATAAATGTACAATGAAGGTCGTCCATCCATTCTTTATTTCTGTTTCCAGGTGGAACACCTTACCCGGAGGTTTGTGGGTACGAGACACTGGTGACCAGGCTCCGGCGCGGGTACCGCCTGCAGAAACCGAACGGCTGCTCGGACGAGCTGTGAGTAAAATAGAACATCCATGCCTAAGGCCACACCAATTTAATTTCTTGGTTAACGGATTCGCCCGCTTCATTTTTTTCTGATTTGAAACAAAAAAAAATTCAGAATCAACTGCAAAATGCTCATATTTTGCCCTGAACAGTTGAAAGCAGTCATTTTCGTCCTAGTTGTTACAGTTATTCCATCTTTCAATGCAGTGGTATCATTAAAAGTTCAAAATTCATTGTTTAAATTTTAAACCAGCCTGGTGTGTTGACTTCATGGCTCCTATCGTACCATTTTGGGCCATAATAGGATGCCTAGGGCTATTTTTTTTTTCGCCCGCCCGCTCCATTATTTTTCTAGAAAAATCCGATAACAAAGAAATTGAATTGGTGTGGCCTAAAGCCTCTTTCACACATAGCCGAGTATGGCCTCTCAAACACTGATGAGTCCCCAACTAGCTCAAGCCTGGATACATATGACTGTCTCTTGTCACGTAACAACATCAAGTTACGTGACAAGAGAGCTCCAATTCGAGATCTTACCGGTTGATGAAGAGACAGAGTGCGTCTCGAAAGCTCTCCAGAGTAGCTAACTTTTTGTTGTGATTATATATCGTTAACAATATTTGTCCAAAAGTACCCCCAACTATATGGTTAGGGGTAGGTCGGAAGCATTAAGTTCGGCTGTGGTTGGCTGGTGTTTAGAGAGCTCTAGGTCGGCTACTGTTGAACAACGCCAGCCGAGTTAATGTTTCAAAATGCTTAAAACATCCGGGCGTGGACCATGGTGGTTGTGCCATGGTTGGCTGGCGATTGTCTGGTGTTTAGGAGTAGGTCATCTTAAGTGCTCGAGGCGTGTTCAGAGGTCAAAGTTGACTCAAATTGAACTCAAATTCGATTTCATTCGTATAGAAAGGTATGAGCGTGGCCTAATTTTTGGTCAGATTGCCCCCGACCTTTAGCCAACTTTGATTGGTTTGTGGTCGATCTGCTTAAAAAAAAGATTAACCTTTTGTGCTCATAAAGAACTCTGCAGTGTCTACAGATTTATAAGCTTAGGAACAATCAGAGGGTGTTAAGATGACTTTGTGTTTTCTGTGCCTGACTTATAGGTATGAAGTGATGAACCTCTGCTGGCTGGATGACCCGGATGTAAGACCCACGCCTGACGTAACGGAGGACATGTTGGAACAACTGCTGCAGCAGGACAAGGTAGGCAACAACACAGACACACAGACAGACGCGCCAAAAACAATACCTCCATTTTTCATGGAGGTAATCAAGGTTCAAACAAACTAACTTAAACAAACGAAACGTTCTATCTATTGTTACAGGCTTTCTTTCCTGAGACCTAAGATCAAGAAAGAGCGACCAACAAGTCTGCGTTCCCGAGTTCTGCGTTTTGAACAAATTCTGTCATTGTAGTGGTAAGAGGACAATGTGTTTAAGCTTTGTAACTAAGTCCGTTCATTTTATGGTTATGTTCGCGCAACTTGTACATATACCAAATATAATTTGTTCTTTTTCTGGTTGGCACATTAGTATTGTATTAGTAGTGTGGAATATGACATGATTTAGAAGAGACTCATTTAAAAACCAGGATGTATTAACAATTACTAACATTTCTTAACAATTAACAAATAATTAACAATTACTAACATTTTGACAGAAGACAACACCCATGTTGCAAACTTTGGTTTGCTAAAAGATGGTGTTAGTACACACACACACACACACACACACACACACACACACATATATATATGTAATTTAATTTGAGAACTTCCAACATCACAACTGTAACCAGAGTATTATTGTACTATCAACAATAAAGGTATGCCTTTATAATAGTTATTATGTAAAATGGAATAAGAGCTGCACATGTGTTCATTATCAAAAAAAATACAGGGCGTTTGATTTCAACAGTTCCTTGTACCGCACCAAAAAGTATTTAACACCATCAGCCATCTTATACTTATACAAGAGCCAGATTAGACCTAAAATGGAATATTGCTGTCACATCTGGGCTGGAGCTGCCCAGAGCTCTCTTTTCTGTGGTTCATGGAATCAGTATATAGATTCATAACATAAACGGGATGTCAAGTAAAAACAACACCCTGTATCTATGCTGAGATGTAGAACATTATTTTTACTTGATATATTGTTGATCCAATAAAACACTCGCGAATCGATTTTTTTCTATTTACACGTATTACCTACAATAGCAGTGACAATAGAAATTCTACCAGGCTTCAGAAGCGGCTGGAAAGTGTAGAAATTGGCCAAATACACATATAACATGCTGGGGGACTAGGTCTGCTCAAGGAGTACAATTGCAGCACTCTTTTCAGTCACCCTAGAACCCTGGTAGAGGCTAGTCTACCCGCTTTGCAGCACCCAGTGTAGAAAAAGAAGAGTAAAATTTAATCCAATATCATAGCTTCAATAATCATTACTTGGATGGTCAAACACTACACACGCATCTCATAATTCAAAACAAACTGCCCAGAACGTTATTAAACAATGTTAAAGTCGCTCCATGTAAAGTAGGACTAAGAACTATACGCTATTTTAGAAAAGTGACAAAATATATGTGAAACAAGGTCATAGTAAAATGTTAAACTTTATTCTAACACACAGTTTACAGAGATCAAATTTTCAGCGACCACTGTCGCCTTCATCAGGATAATTAATGATCAGTCACTTCACAACGTGATCTCGCGAGAGTTACGGTTTACAAACACGTGACCTTATTCACACGACACTTTTACTGATCAATTGCACTTTTGATCAATTTTTACGTCACGTATCAGTCAAGTCTCGTGGGAATAAGGTCACGTGTTTGTAAACCGTAACTCTCGCGAGACCACGTTGTGAAGTGATTGGTCATTAATTATCCTGATAAAGACCAAAGTGAAGCTAGCCGGCGTTACAGCCTTCGATTCGTAGCCGGCGTTTCAGCCGGCGTTTCGCCGCTAGATGGAACATAGCAACTGATTCGGGTACCGATTCGAAAACCCAATAAATCAGTAATTTAGCCGAAAAATATGGCAGGTGAACTTGAAAAAAGCGTTATGATAGCTTAGTACATCACAAGTCTACTACAAGTTTCAGATTTTACCTGCCGGATTTAATTAGGCCGTTGACAGCGGGCCTAATTAGGCATTAGAGATATGTGTACAGTTATATCTGCACCCAACTGAACGTGGCCTTTAAAGACGGATTACGATAGTCAACAACCAAGGCTTTATACACTAAAAGTATCAAATTCAATGGGTCGGATTTGATTAAGGAGGCACAAGGGTACTTACGTATGATAGGGCAGAATTTCAAATCCTACGCCATCTGAGTGGGCTGCTGGAAAGGGTATAAAGTGTATCTGACGTCTAACAAAATGTGGCCCGTTAAATTCAAAGATTGATACTTGTAGCAATACACTTACTCGATGTCCTAAAGGTATGAATTCAATGGGCCGGATTTAATTAACGTGGCACGACGGTACTTAATGAGTAAATGAGGGCAGAATGTTATATCACCCGCCGCCTTTATTGTCCGCTCCGAACTAAACGTGGCCCTCTAACTTTAAAGAAGGATTACGATAGTCAACAACTAAGACTTTATACTAAACGGGTCGAATTCAACGGGCCGGATTTAATTAAGGAGGCACGACGGTACTTAATGAGTATGAGAGGGCAGAATTTCAAATCTCCCGCCACGATTCACTGTCTACACCAAACTAATGCCGGCTAGCCAAACTAAACGTGGCCCGCTAACTTTAAAGACTGATTACGATAGTCAACAACCAAGACGTTATACTAAACGGGTCAAATTCAACGGGCCGGATTTAATTAATGAGGCACGACGGTACTTAATGGGTAAGAGAGGGCAGAATTTCAAATCCCCCGCCACGATGCACTGTCTACAACAAACTAATGCCGGCTAGCCAAACTAAACGTGGCCCGCTAACTTTAAAGACTGATTACGATAGTCAACAACTAAGACGTTATACTAAACGGGTCAAATTCAACGGGCCGGATTTAATTAATGAGGCACGACCGTACTCAATATTGATAATGAGAGGGCAGAATTTCAAATCTCCCGCCACGATTCACTGTCTACATATACACCAAACTAATGCCGGCTAGCCAAACTAAACGTGGCCCGCTAACTTTAAAAACTGATTACGATAGTCAACACCTAAGACTTTGTACTAAACGGGTCAAATTCAACGGGCCGGATTTAATTAATGAGGCACGACCGTACTCAATATTGATAATGAGAGGGCAGAATTTCAAATCTCCCGCCACGATTCACTGTCTACATATACACCAAACTAATGCCGGCTGGCCAAACTAAACGTGGCCCGCTAACTTTAAACAAGGATTACGATAGTCAACACCTAAGACTTTGTACTAAACGGGTCAAATTCAACGGGCCGCATTTAAATAATGAGGCACGACCGTACTTAATGGGTAAGAGAGGGCAGAATTTCAAATCTCCCGCCACGATGCACTGTCTGACACCAAACTAATGCCGGCTAGCCAAACTAAACGTGGCCCGCTAACTTTAAACAAGGATTACGATAGTTAACAACTAAGACTTTATGCTAAACGGGTCAAATTCAACGGGCCGTATTTAATTAATGAGGCACGACCGTACTCAATATTGATAATGAGAGGGCAGAATTTCAAATCTCCCGCCACGATTCACTGTCTACATATACACCAAACTAATGCCGGCTAGCCAAACTAAATGTGGCCCGCTAACTTTGAAGACTGATTACGATAGTCAACACCTAAGACTTTGTACTAAATGGGTCAAATTCAACGGGCCGGATTTAATTAATGAGGCACGACCGAACTTAATGGGTAAGAGAGGGCAGAATTTCAAATCTCCCGCCACGATGCACTGTCTACAACAAACTAATGCCGGCTGGCCAAACTAAACGTGGCCCGCTAACTTTAAACAAGGATTACGATACCTAACAACTAAGACTTTATGCTAAAAGGGTCAAATTCAACGGGCTGGATTTAATTAATGAGGCACGACGGTACTTAATGGGTAAGAGAGGGCAGAATTTCAAATCTCCCGCCACGATGCACTGTCTACAACAAACTAATGCCGGCTAGCCAAACTTAACGTGGCCCGCTAACTTTGAACAAGGATTACGATAGTTAACAACTAAGAATTTGAACTAAACGGGTCAAATTCAATGGGCCGGATTTAATCAATGAGGCACGACCGTACTAAATGGGTAAGAGAGGGCAGTCTTTAAAGTTAGCGGGCCACGTTTAGTTTGGCTAGTCGGCATTAGTTTGGTGTAGACAGTGCATCGTGGCGGGAGATTTGAATCAGTCTGTCGTTATCAATATTGAGTACGGTCGTGCCTCATTAATTAAATCCGGCCCGTTGAATTTGACCCGTTTAGCATAAAGTCTTAGTTGTTCACTATCGTAATCCTTGTTTAAAGTTAGCGGGCCACGTTTAGTTTGGCTAGCCGGCTTTAGTTTGTTGTAGACAGTGCATCGTGGCGGGAGATTTGAAATTCTGCCCTCTCTTACCCATTAAGTACCGTCGTGACTCATTAATTAAATCCGGCCCGTTGAATTTGACCCGTTTAGTACAAATTTTTAGTTGTTCACTATCGTAATCCTTGTTTAAAGTTAGCGGGCCACGTTAAGTTTGGCTAGCCGGCATTAGTTTGGTGTAGACAGTGCATTGTGGCGGGAGATTTGAATTTCTGCCCTCTCATACTCATTAAGTACGGTCGTGCCTCATTAATTAAATCCAGCCCGTTGAATTTGACCCTTTTAGCATAAAGTCTTAGTTGTTGGGTATCGTAATCGGTCTTTAAAGTTAGCGGGCCTCGTTTAGTTTGGCTAGCAGGTATTAGTTTGTTGTAGACAGTGCATCGTGGCGGGAGATTTGAAATTCTGCCCTCTCTTACCCATTAAGTACGGTCGTGCCTCATTATTTAAATGCGGCCCGTTGAATTTGACCCGTTTAGTATAAAGTCTTAGGTGTTGACTATCGTAATCCTTGTTGAAAGTTAGCGGGCCACGTTTAGTTTGGCCAGCCGGCATTAGCTTGGTGTATATGTAGACAGTGAATCGTGGCGGGAGATTTGAAATTCTGCCCTCTCATTCTCAATATTGAGTACGGTCGTGCCTTATTAATTAAATCCGGCCCGTTGAATTTGACCCGTTTAGTACAAAGTCTTAGGTGTTGACTATCATAATCAGTCTTTAAAGTTAGCGGGCCACGTTTAGTTTGGCTAGCCGGCATTAGTTTGGTGTATATGTAGACAGTGAATCGTGGCGGGAGATTTGAAATTCTGCCCTCTCATTATCAATATTGAGTACGGTCGTGCCTCATTAATTAAATCCGGCCCGTTGAATTTGACCCGTTTAGTACAAAGTCTTAGGTGTTGACTATCGTAATCAGTCTTTAAAGTTAGCGGGCCACGTTTAGTTTGGCTAGCCGGCATTAGTTTGGTGTATATGTAGACAGTGAATCGTGGCGGGAGATTTGAAATTCTGCCCTCTCATTCTCAATATTGAGTACGGTCGTGCCTCATTAATTAAATCCGGCCCGTTGAATTTGACCCGTTTAGTATAACGTCTTGGTTGTTGACTATCGTAATCAGTCTTTAAAGTTAGCGGGCAACATTTAGTTTGGCTAGCCGGCATTAGTTTGTTGTAGACAGTGCATCGTGGCGGGAGATTTGAAATTCTGCCCTCTCATACTCATTAAGTACCGTCGTGCCTCCTTAATTAGATCCGGGCCATTGAATTTGACCCGTTTAGTCTTAGTTTTTGACTTTCGTAACCCTTGTTTAAAGTTAGCGGGCCACGTTTATTTCGGAGCGGACAATAAACGCGGCGGGTGATATAACATTCTGCCCTCTTTTACTCATTAAGTACCGTCATGCCACGTTAATTAAATCCGGCCCATTGAATTTGATACTTTTAGCATATATTCTTGGTTGTTGACTATCGTAATCCGACTTTTGAGTTAGTGGACCACGTTTAGTTTGGCTAGCCGGCATTAGTTTGTTGTAGACAGTGAATTGTGGCGGGAGATTTGAAATTCTGCCCTGTCATACTCATTAAGTACCGTCGTGCCACGTTAATTAAATCCGGCCCATTGAATTTCATACCATTAGGACATAGAGTAAGTGTATTGCTACAAGTATCAATCTTTGAATTTAACGGGCCACATTTTGTTAGACGTCAGATTCACTTTATACCCTTTCCAGCAGCCCACTCAGATGGCGTAGGATTTGAAATTCAGCCCTATCATACGTAAGTACCCTTGTGCCCCCTTAATCAAATCCGACCCATTGAATTTGATACTTTTAGTGTATATAGTCTTGGTTGTTGACTACCGTAATCCGTCTGTAAAGGCCACGTTCAGTTTGGTGGAGATATAACTGCTGAGTACACATATCTCTTATGCCTAATTAGGCCCGCTGTCAACGGCCTAATTAAATCCGGCAGGTAAAATCTGAAACTTGTAGTAGACTTGTGATGTACTAAGCTATCATAACGCTTTTTCAAGTTCACCTGCCAATATTTTTTGGCTAAATTACTGATTTTTTGGGTTTTCGAATCGGTACCCGAATCAGTTGCTATGTTCCATCTAGCGGCGAAACGCCGGCTGAAACGCCGGCTACGAATCGAAGGCTGTAACGCCGGCTAGCTTCACTTTGGTTGATAAAGGCGACAGTGGTCGCTGAAAATTTGATCTCTGTAAACTGTGTGTTGGAATAAAGTTCAACGTTTTACTATGATTACTACCAACACAGATGAACTTTCATGATAGTCATTAAAAGTCTCCCATATTCATGACGATGTAGTCGACTAAGGCAGGAGCTATGGCCCTGAGTTTGGTCAGAGTCCAGCACATGTAGGCCGGGTAGTACACCTCCCGGGCTCGGGTGGCCCCTCCCCGGATGATGGCCAGGGCTGTATCGTTAACATTTTCGGCCATCTTCAGCAACTCCCGTCCCTTCTCCGTTTTCTGCAAGAAACCGTTTTTCTTTTACTTCTTGGGTGGAGGAATGCCTTAATTAATGTGAAAATTCTGTGACTTCTTATTGGTGAATGATGGGAATTTTATACCTTGTGACATGTGTAAGTTACTTAAAGGTTAACACCACTATGCATATATTATGTTAATGTTGAAGTCATTTGCATAATTATTGAGGACATGTTGTTGAAATGAAGTATGACAAAGGAGAGGAATTTTACACGAAAAATATTGTCATTTGAATTTAGAAATTAAACTAGATTATGCTAATTACTACCTTATTTCCATAGTCAATGAGACAAATAAAAAAACATTTACAAAAACTCATATATTTCATAGCGGTAAGAGGTCTCCGAATTCTTGTGTAATTGTGGTACATGTCAGTATAAAATTTCAAGAATATAGCGATAGAATCGGCAGAAGTGCTCTTTGCAACAAACCCCTAGGGCCTCAGGAGGTTGTAGGTGCCCTCATGCAGAACTTATTGGAACTGCACCTAGGAGATCGTCCTTCTTTTACTTCTTGGTTTAAAAATAAATGAAATGCCTTGTTATGCTTTTGTGGTGTCCGATCCAGTCATGCACAACCTTCCGGGAAACCTAGCTGGGTCGGGCGGGCAAGAGCTTTTGCAGCCCCGAAGAGAACCAACCCCAACAGCGATACACTTAACACCAGATCAATACGGAGCTGGGCACCCAGGCTACCGAAGTTCCACGACTCAAGAACTCAGTACTTACGTACAGTGCCAATTCATTAATTCCGCAAAAAGCCAGCATGTGCCGGCTTGTCGTATACGTCGCTAAGTACTGCCGCAAATTCACAATACCAGCTTTGTATTCCTGTGCTTTAGTAGCATTTTTATTTTTGGCCGGATTTTTTTTATTCACCCGCGCGCAATAGTTTGGAGGTCTTCAGCGGATGTCATCCATAAAATTAAGGCGGTGTGGCCTAAACGAATGAATAAGTAGCTACCTGCATCATTTCTTGCGCCGCTGGGGTTCTTATCATGCCGAGTATCGGCAGTGTGACGGACACGTCCTGTCCAGCCTTCATCAGTTCCACACGGAGGGAGCTGAAGAACCCGTCAAGGGCGAACTTCACCGTCACGCCCCAGGTTATGTTCGGAAACGGAACTTTCCCTACAGAAAAACAAAAACATTCAAACGTCTAGAGAAGTAACATTTGCAAAGCAAATGCATAATGTTTACCTTCGGACATGGTCTGCCCTGTTAATTTTTACTCAAACACATTCACATACATATGCATGTACTACGAGTATATGGTGACAGCAGTAGAGCAGACCATGAAATTGCAACATTATGTAACCCAACACCAGTCACCATGGTGACAGACGTCAACAAATCATGTCATTGGCCAGGTCAGAGGTTAGTGTTTGGAACAGAAGAGGAGGAGGAAGAAACTGAGTAAAAACAATATGTTTTTAAGAGAATAAGCGATCAAAGTTTGGAAAAATATATGGCAAACTAGAGACCATTTTGAAGATCAGGCCCAGGTGTTATGTACAGTATTTTCAAGTTTATATTGTACCGGGAAAATTCCTGTAGCGTTTTTTGACAAGTAGAATGAACAGTGGATCACGTCTTAAGGACTGTCACCATTTCCAGTAGCGTGCAAGTCGGCTGACCGACAGAGTCAGGATTCGAACTCATGACTTCATGGTCCAGGGGCAGGACGCTAACTACAGAGATACACGCGATACAGATGAAAGATGAAGCGATGGAAAAGGAGATGGCGATGGCAATGATGTAAAACGAATGTACAGTAAAACTAGAAACACTGGCAAAGAAAATGTTTACCTTTGCAAGTTCTATATGTGGCCAAAAAAAAAAAATAGTACTGCTTCTCTGCTTATTCTTATTCTTGCTCAAACACATACATATATACGGTGACCAGTTCCTCCAGCTCACCTTGCCAGCTTGCTACATAATGTATTCCCTGGAAACCATATATGGCAACCACCCCCTGGAGGTCTGCCCTGCCAATTTGCTAAATCAATGTAATCCAACCCCTTGAGTTACCATGGTGACAACCGTCTGGTCCAGGTCATTGAACTTATTTGTTTGGAATGGAACGGGAGAAAAAGAAACGGGGCAAAAACAACATGTTTTCCTTTTGGGAAGGTAGTAAACATATATTTACCAATGAAAGCCGACATAACAATGATGTGTCCTTTGCTCTCCTTCAGCAGAGGCAGTGCCAGGGAGGCCAGCCGGACGTAAGCGACGACGTTGATTTTCATGTAGTCCACGAAGAAGTCCATATCAGGGTCCTCCAGCCAAGACTTTGTCCCAAAGTACTCGTGGATATTCTTGACACTTGACCCTTCGTGGTTCAGGACAAGATAGTCAAGACGTCCTAAAAAAAAGAAATTAAACTAAAAATGACTACTATGGCATGTGTGCGTGTGTGTGTATTTGTGTGTGTGTGTGTGTGCATGTGTCTGTTTCCATGTATATCTTTATTTTTACCTTCGCCAAGAAGGTTATGTTTTCAGTAGCGTTTGTCTGTGTGTGGGTATGTGTGTTTGTGTGTGTTTGTGTGTGTGGTTTAGCAAGATAACTCGAGAAGCAGTGGATGGATTGGAATGAAACTTGGTAGGTGGGTAGGTCTTTATGAGACCTAGAAATGATTAGATTTTGGGGCCCCTGGCGGCTTTCCTAGGTACTGCAGCAGAACTTTCGGTTTTGATATCTCGTGATCTACGCGAAGGTATGAGATCGTGGAATTCTTGTTATAGTTTATCATTCTCTATAGCATACTCAGTGTATTTCGGTTACGATCTAATCATAGAATAGCTGTCACTTTTGACGTCCACTTTGTTAGCCCTACCGAATTTCTCCTTGGCTACTTGAATGGTTCTCTCACAGTCCTCCGCCTTCCCCATGTCCCCGGCCACGTAGTGCGCCTCCTGGGCACCCAGGGACTTCGCTTTCGCTACGACCTGAAAAGAAATGTCATTGCAAGTCAATCTCGAGAATAAAACGTTATCTGGAGGGAAAGGAAATCTGAGATTTCAAATAAACCACAAATAAGTATATAACCCGTAACGTTCACAACAACTTGATAGACGATACCACCCTAGCCTCCTTCGCAGTCTTGTTGGGCGTCGGCGTTATTTTTTCTCTGAGCGACGCGAGTAATATGCCGCCGCGAGGGACGATTTGCTGCCGAGGGAGTTTTTGCCGCGGAGAGAAGGTTTCGTGCTCCAACCTTCTCTCCGCGGCAAAAACTCGGCGGTATATTACTCGCGTCGCTCACAGAAAAAAATAACGCCGACGCCCAACAAGACTGCGAAGGAGGCTAATACCACCCCACATACAGCAATTATATGATTTCAATACCTGTGAAATACAAATATATATATATAACAGCTATAAGAGAAAACCCGCATCATCTGGAGCCCAATAAATAATCATATACCAAAGTCAAAGAAATCCGTCAAACCCACAATGAGTTACAGCTGCGAACACAGAAACATGACCGAAAACAGTACCCTCTCGCGGAAGGATATCTCCTTCCCCGCAGGTAACATGCCAAATGGTTAGAACTTCGGCTTTCCATCTATTTTCGATGACATGACGCAAACATCAGCATCTTTATCGCTAAGCCATCAACGGCATATCATTTTCACCTCCTTCAGCCTGTTCTCCCTCCTGGCTGTGATGAGGATCTTTGCTCCCAGTCGGGCGTACTGGTACGCCATCTCTTCGCCGATACCAGTACTGCAGCCAGTGATGACGACTGTTGCACCGCGTATTGTCTCTGGAAAAACATAGACGTCGCTTTGTATCTACGCTGCATGTCTCCTAAATACAAAACTGTAGCCACAACACTGTGACTATGTAGTATTTGTGACGCGTTGCTTACAAGAGTTTGTCAGGAGGGTAGAAGTCACTATATTGCGTTGCGAAGTAGAGGCTCCAAAATTGTCGTCCCTTGTTAATATCTTTAAAAATCCTTTTTTTTTCTTTAAAAAATTTGGTCCAGTGACGAGGTTCTGCCTGCCCAGAGCGGATGAATACATGACAAAATCAAGTCAAAGTAGGATTTGTTTTACTTTACTGTTGTCAGCTGTTGTCAGAGCTCGGGTCACACCATTGTTGTCTTGTCACAGTCTTGCAGAAGATATATTGTTGTTGAAATACTTTTACGACTCCTTGCTTTAGTGTATTTAACGATAGCCTTCCATATGGTCAAACCTAATTCATGTAGTGGTATCTGCTCAGTAACATAATTGGTGAGTTCCACCCCATGTACAATGTATTAAACCATTTAGGTCAGGGTTAAACGTACGAAAGGTCACAGTAGTCAGTAGTAAACAAACTGCAACATGTGTTAGACTGATTTTAGGGTCCATACAGGCCAGCTCCTCGGCTGCAGGGGCTACATGGGCCAGCTCCAAGGCATACACAGGCCAGCACCTCGGCTCCAGGTCTACACAGGCTAGCTCCTCGGCTTTAGGGCCTACTGGGGCCTACCTACATTTGTATATCAGCTCCCCGGCTCCAGGGCCTACACAGTGCACGGCAACTGGGCCCTCTCTAGCCGGCAAACCCCTCTGGCCAATATTAAATCCCCCTTTAGGCCGATTTCTACTATTTATTTAGCCTGCAAAGGAGTCTGGTGGAGACTAGTCTACACATGCTAGCTCCTCGGCTCGGGGGCTCACATGACCCGAAGGACATTTTACCAGTGTACCATGACAGCCGCACCCACCAAAGCAATATTGTACATGATGTAATGTTGGCCCTGTAGCCAAGGAGCTGGCCTCATGGCGTGTGTACCTTTTAAGCAAACAGCCTGAAATCTAAGTCTAACTCAGGTAGACTTACTATTTAGTCTAATGAGGACAGACTGTAGCAGGTGAACGGTTCCCTGGAGGCAGTATCGCCGGGAGGAAGAGGTTAGCAGCCCGCCTGGGCATCGGGCAAGTGTCGGTGTAAGCAAGCGAACATGACAAGCGGAAATTCTTACCTGGGTCGTAGCCATCGTAGTTCCAGTAGACGCCGATTCCCACAGCCACCAACACTACCACAAGACTGGCCCACGCTAGACGGGACATAATATGATATGATATGGTACGGTACTAGATCTGTATACAGCTAAGAGTAGAGCAAACGGTTACAAGCGTTACACACATGTACACCAGCAGGTCAGGGGTCATATACACAGAAGCACTTCCGCGTCAATCTCGTTCCCAGTATGCCGGTCAGGCTATTTAGGCCATATTAATTTGATTATATGGATGACATCCAGTCGGAACCCCAAATTTGATGCGAGCGTGCGAATAAAAAAAGTCTAGCAAAAAAAAAAAACTTGCTTTTGTTATGACATCTACTACACGAGTACACGAGAGACAAACAACAAGACTATTTTCATTTTTTTCGCATTTTCTACTTTGCCTTTGAAATTGATTTTGGTATTCTATGACATAAGCGCATCGTTTTCCGTTTTTTTTTTTGCACATATGGCATCTATTTGTTAATTTTTCAGCTGCTTTGTACGATTTACTCTTACTCAATATGAAGCTTCTTTAATCTTAATTCTTAAATCTTTTAAGAATCTTTTTTTTGGGGAGAAGGTTCAAAATCTTAGTTATCGTATTTCGGTCGTAGTCTTGGGAGCATCTACAGCTCCTTGGTCGAATTGGCATAAGAAAAGTGACGGCTGAGACATAATTATTACCTCCATGAAAAATTAATGGAGGTATTGTTTTTGGCGTGTCTCTGTGTGTGTCTGTCTGTGTGTCTGTGTGTTTGTGTTTCCGCACATTTGTAGTCAGCATAATTTCAGAACGCCTTCATGGATTGTGATGATATTTGGTATACTGGTAGGTCTTAGGAAGCCGAAGGTCATGGTCAAATATGGGCCTCCTGGTGGCTGACCTTGGTACTGCAGCAGAACTTTTGTATTTTGAGGGAAAACAGATGTGCCGGTTAAAGACTTCCTCTAGCGCAAAACACGTGTGGTCAGACAGCGCGCCTATACCAGGTTTGATTGATGATGTTCTCCCTCGGGAATAGACTACATGTACTGAGTTGACAGCCTGACCTATTTTAGGACAGAAACCTGTGTTATTTTGTTCTGTACTGCAGTGTAGTGTACCGTGTAAAAACATTTACAAAAACTCATTATATTTCATGGAGGTTTGAGATCTCCGAATTCTTGTTAAAACATGTATGGACAAATTTACATAGTTTTTCATTTACATCGTAGTGCTTGGATGTCATAATATGTTTAAACAATTCTATTTTTGATATTTATTTGGTAGCCGTGCCGTACAGAATCTGCGTCATGAACTTGGGCCTGAGGTTCCCCTCTATCCTGTACTTGACCTCTGTGAACCCGGCACCCTCCAGGTGTTTCCAGGTCTCCCTGTTGACGTGGCAGCCGTCGGACAGAACCCGGAACACGGGCGTGAGGAGGTCCTGCATGAACTGTGCCCGCCCATTGGTCGGGTGGCGGACGTGCTCCAGGTAGTAGAACTTTCCGCCCTGAGTGAGGAGATGAAAGTCATGGTCAAACTGCATATGCCAAAATCGAATATGAAACAGTTCACGATAATATCTTGAAAGTTCATCTGTGTTGGTAGAAGTCGTTATGAAGCAAGTTTAAACTGTAATGTCCAACACAAGAAAATGGACTCACCCAAATTTTCGACTGTACAACTCCAGTACCATCCCTCAACAGAGACGGGGGGCGCCACAGACTTTATGCAACCTATGATCCACTGCTCATTGAGTCACGTGTGTTATCTGTGTGACGTCACGGAAGCGGTGGATTGTTCATTCCTTGACAAAGACTGGAGTTGTACAGTCGAAAATTTGGGTGAGTCCATTTTCTTGTGTTGAACATTACAGTTCAAACTTGCTTCATAGTTCACGATAATGTTAGAGGCCCGTCAATTTGGAGGAAGGGGACGAATTCCGAGTGGTTTCTTCTCCTTTTTTTTAAATTCAAGAAAACACGACAATCCTGCCTCCCCCTCTGGTCTGTAACTCCAAAGATAATGACGTCACTGTGGCGTTCTTTTGAAGTGGAAGTAATTTTTTCGTCATGGCTGGTATAGAGAATACACCAAGCATATAAACTGTCCGTTGTCGTGTCGAGATACACTTTGTTAATAATATACAGAATCTAATCAAATTTAGAAGTTGAATCTTTGGTTAGAATGTAGGCTATATTTGTATAATCTATCTCTAATGTTATTCATCTTTCAGTTTGAGTTTATTAGGATCCACACTTAGCATACATGTACATGACAGTAGCTATTCTTCCTGGCCATGGGTCCGTTCTAACACACAGGAAAATATACAAAACACTAGAAAGGTAACATTTGCAAAGCAAATACATTATGTTTACCGGTTTGAGAACTCTCTTGACCTCTCGGATTGAGGCGTCCATGTCTTGGACGGAGCACAGGACCAAAGTACACACCACAGCGTCTACAGATCCCTCCGCCACGCCAGACATGTCCTCTGCACCCGCAACTATGAACTTCGTCACCTGGTGAAGATCAAAATCAACACGTTATTTGATTTACTGCAGAAGTTTATGATATCTTATGAAATCATAACAGACAACTGTGACAATATGTATTCTACCTGTTTTATCTATGTATGAATGAATGAACTTTATTGCTCGACAGTATACATGGTACAATGTATGGCATCAATAACAATGTGATCAATACAATCAAGTCTATTCTAAGAGACTACTAGTATTACTACAGGAATGTGAACGTAAACAGTGTATGACATGATGTGAGTTAGCTGCTATCTGTTACAATACTTTCTCTCTTTTGTAATGCACTACATATATATATATTGGCCTAAGTACGTAGGGGCAGGGCATGACATAAGTAGATTGAAAAAGTCTATGTTTGTCTTTGGGAGAGGTTTACCAGTTTTACATGTACATGTGATCATTTTCATTAATTTTTTTCTATCTACAGTATATGTATGATCATGGAGTTAAAATCGATTTTAACTCCATGGCATGATGCAGGATCCCACTCTATATCTAAAGCAGTGTTAGCCACTGAGCTGGGCAACCCTGGATAAAAATCGGACGGAAAATAAATAAATAAACTGAATTTTCAATCTTATTCTATGAGTATGAAAGGAAACTGTCAAACTTGCAAGTCAGGCGAAGCAAATATAAAAAAAAAACTAGAACGGTAACAGTTGCAGAGCAAATGCATGATGTTTACCTTCACGTATGACCTGCTCTTACTCAAACACATTTATATATATGGGGACAGGAGTGTAAATCCCTTCTGCGATATGAAGTTGCAACATGATGTAAAGCAACACTAGTTACCATGGTCACAGACGCCTGGCTCAGGTCATTGACCTTATTTGCTTGGAGAAGAAGAAACAGAGAATAATAAAGCTCTGACCTTGACATCTGGGTACTTGTCCGAGTTTTCTTTCAGGTACTGGTCAAAGTGAGGGTTTGGGTCCACGGCGATGACGGAGGTTCCCGGAGGATAGTATCTAAAGTTGTTTCCACCTCCAACCCCGATCTCCAAAACTTGTAAAGCACCCGTGCCCTGTTCCCTAAGACCAGCAAAGACGTCCTGCTTCAGTTCTGTTAGCTTCTTCTCGCTGAAGTCCATGGATCTGGCGCAGCCCCAGGCGAAGGCGCGCTTGTAGTAAGCTGTTGCCGCGTCAGGGTTGAGTTTGGCGAAGGTGTAGAGGCCAAGTGGAACGCCTACAGGTAACAGAACGGCCGGGCGGGCCAAACGGCGGAGCAAAGACGCCATAGTGGCTGGCCTTCCTGTAAATTACGGAGAATGCCAGACGTTAGAAATCCCTCCACTGATTGCAAAAGCCCGTTCTCATCCTATATATTACACACCCTTTTATATATTTGCCTCAGTATTTGCCTTTATATATCTATAGTTATGTACCAGTAGATACCATACTTTGTTTACATTGTAAAGTTATTGTGAAATTAAATTTATGTAACAAAATAGGAGTGAAATACATTCAAGTAAACATCTGGTATTTTGTATTTCTGTCAGTTTTATGCATTTAACCAGCCTTCAAAAACTTTCCTTCTGTTAATACATTCCAGTACATTTATCTTCCCATTTCATATTCCTCTGCTAAAAAGAGATCAAACCCACTTCAATTCAATTCAATTCAATTCGCTCTTTTTTTTTATTGCCACGTTTTCCACCGAATTTGTTCTTTTCCTAATGTTTTTAATGAAGAGATTTCAAATGACTTTAATATGCGATCAGTATTACACTATACGTATTTATTTTTGCTTATTCTCTAAACGTGTCTATGAAACTAAACCATATAAATGCACAATGAAGCTACATAACAACTGGGTTAAAAGTTCACACATATTGACATAGTGGCGAGGCATTCAAGTTTCTCCCTAACATTATCATGGTTTGATCCCATGACATTATGTGCACTGTGGCATTGTTAAATATTTACCAATGTTGGTACACATTCTTGAACTGAAAAACGTCATTCAGTGGCAGCACAAAAATGTTCCAATAAATTATATTAAAAAATACAATATCGTAAACACTCTCACAAAACAAAAACCACCATTAGTGTTTATGTGCTTTCGTGTATGTTATACGTGCGTCCTTAGTTATTGAATTCATAACAGAAAAATGTAGTAGTATTCAATCAAATGTCAGTCTATACCGTTAGATCATAGTCTAATTATAAGGGGGCCCGCAAGCCCTTTTCTCTAAAAATCGTTAATTAACCCAGGCTTGTCAGGTACAGTTACCGCAATCAAGCACTACTAAAATCTAAATCTCACCTGTTATCACAATATTACAAAGCGGACCGTACGAAACCTGATCCGGAAGTCGAGCACTGCCCAGAACCGCACAGTCAGACACAAGAGAAGGCCTGCGTGGGGGGTCCCGAAAACGCTCTACCGGCTAAATTTTAAGAGAGCCCTACGTATTATGCTGAATTCAAGAAGGATCCCCATTATATTTTACGATAAATTCCGGGTAGCTACAACGCATTACGTAGAATTAAAACGGCGAACTACGCTCTACGTTGTTTGATATAATATATAATAGAGCGGTCCGTCTACGCTCTACGGGCCCCACAACAGTTCAGGTGAGAGGGAAAAGGTCAACGACCTCTAGGAAACCCTAGGTTAGCCGGCTTGTCAACATGGCGGTAGTCTGGTGGATTCTCGCCTTCGTTTTGATTCTAGTTGCCGCTCTCTCGACTCAACCAGGAAAGGCTGTCTTTCGTCTCATATACAGAAAGGTCTACGCATATATTCTGTCACGTATAGCGAAGTCGTACAACAAGAAGATGTCCCCATTTAAGGAGAAACTCTTCGAAGACATGAAGACGCATCATACCGGGGATCTAACCGTCTTGGAGATCGGGGTCGGTGCCGGGGCGAACTTCAAGTTTTACCCGGCGGGGACGTCAGTCATCGCCGTGGATCCCAACCCGGAGTTCGATAAGTATTTGATGAAGAACGCGGAGGAGTTTGGAGAGGTGAAGCTGCAGGATTTTGTGATCGCGGCCGGGGAGGAGATGGCGGGGGTACCTGACTGCTCGGTGGACGTCGCCGTGTGTACGCTGGTCATGTGCTCCGTGGCTGACCAGGTGAAAGTGCTGGCCGAAATTAAGAGGGTTCTGAAACCAGTGAGTATGGGACAAAAATTGAAACCTATTGTAGATTGTAATATCTTATGATATTTTGTTTTTAAATTAGCTTCTCACTCTCAGCCGCCATCACATACAAAGCACCTTTGATAATCGATCTACTTTTTAAGTTAACAGTTTTCTTGGGGGGGGGGCGTTGTGTAATTTCTAGAATTAAATATGCATAATTCATGCTAATTTCATGACGTCATTGGTCAAAATCCAAGATGGCGGACCAAATCATTAGTTTTTTTCAGTTTTTTTTTTTTTCAGTTTTATTCAGATCCACAATTAGCCTCATAAGAGGCTATTCTTCCTGTGGTCTACACATTCATATTTACATACATATATTACAAACGTACAAAAACATTACAAAATTAACAGTACATGGCAAACTTTACACAAATTCACTATTTACAATCCAGTACTTTGCTAGTTGCCTATGTTATTCCACGTGTGTGACATCCTGTACATAAAGCGCTTTTTCTGAGAGTTTGATTTTGGTTTTGGTAGTCTGATTTTGTTTGTGCTGGTTGAACGTGTGCTGTACTTGTGGATCTCAGATTGGAATGTGATTTTGTCGTACAAGGCCTTTGGTTGTTTGGTGAGCATGATACGTTTAAATGTGACAAGGCTTCTCTGTTGGATTCTGTCCCTGACAGTCAGCCATCCTAATGTCTTCAGCATGGTGTCCACATGTGCATCCCGATCATAACCAAGAGCTAGCCTTGCTGCCCTGTTCTGGACCACCTGTAGTCTTCGTATGTTGTTCTGTGTTGTGTTTCCCCATACGGAGCAGCAGTAGTCTATATGTGGGATTATTAAGGCGTTGACTACGGCTATTCTCTGCCGATGTGGTAGTAAGTCCTTCACCCTTCCCACCTGTGCCAAGCTCTGGTGTAACCACTTTTTTCCACTAAACTTTCATCACAACTTTTTTCTTTTACATGAAACTACTACTAGTACGATTGTAACACTATATGAAATATGATAGATATGTTAGGTTTTATTCGACATTAGGTCTTATTCAACAATTTATTTTATTGTTTGTTACTCTCTTTATGTAGTACATTGTACCATGTATAATTGTCATGCAATAAAGTTCTTCTAAATTTTCTCTGTTTCAACTCTAGGGAGGCAAGTTCTACTACATGGAACATGTTCGTGCCGCCCCCGATACCTGGGCATACTCCATACAGAACTGGGTAGACGTGGTCTGGCCGTACCTGTCTGACGGTTGTACTGTCAGATCTGAACTGTGGAAACACCTGGACACGGCAGGCTTCTCACAAGTCGACTATCAAAAGTTTGACGCACCAATCAGGATGGCTCTTATTGCACCTCATCTTATGGGAACTGCTACGAAGTAGTCGAAAACTAATCTCCAAGCAGATGTTTTGATGGCTGCAAAATACAGTATCAAACTAGCCAGACAGTATATCTATTTGCCACCCAAAAGCCTGACCAATGGATACTGTCTGGCCAATTTGATACTGTATTTTGCAGCCACCCAAACATCTGCTTCATGCCCGCAGCCAGAATTTTGAATGGGGGGGGTTCTTCCCACTGCGAGGATCCTAAGGGGGTCCGGGGGCATGCTCCCCCAGAAAATTTTGAAAAATGAACCTTCTAAAATGGCATTTCGTGCATTTTTGAGAGGATTTCCAAGAAAAAATCAGAGATAAATTTTTATTCAATGGTAAAGGGAGCAGTTTTTCTACGATTCCAGTCCATCTTTTCAAGAAAAATCTTGGACCTTTACATAAAAAGTGGACCAAAAAGTGGACCTTTACATAAAAAGTGGACCTTTACACAAAAGTGGACCAAAAAGTGGACCTTAGAGCCTTGTGGGAGGGTTCTTCCAAACCCCCCCTGGCTACGGGCATGTGCTTGGAGATTAGTAGAAAACTATTAAGTCTACTGAGTAGTTTCTTACTCGACATCTCACTGAGTATCACAGGGTATCTGGGTGTATTACAGGTCTGACATTTTGAGATGTAACAGTTACAAGTAATTATTAATAATATCTGTAAGTTGTATTTTATTGGAATTTTGACATTGCATTACAATGGGTTACCCACTGGTAGCAAATGCTGATATTAGGCACCGCGACATACATTAGACTTTTGACCAAATTAATCCTTAATAAAGTTACATGTACGCTAAATAATATATTTTCCAATGCACCATGCTCTGAATAAAAGCCAGGCCTCTAAGTGTTTTCTTGTGTTATACTGCTAAATGTGCTGCACTAAATATTATATAGTGTCCAGATGGGAATATGTCAAGCTTAAAAAGGGAAACAATGGAAAGAGTCAGCCTTCATCCTAAGTTTGTGGGACTGATGAGTTTATAATTATAGCGTCAGCTTGCTTTTCCGCATACAATATACATGTACATATTATTAGTACATGTATCCCACTTTTTGGCCCCATACACACGGGGATGCTGCAACCACTTTCGATCCAGATTCCAACCAAGCCACATTTAAGTGGCTCCATCTGAACGTTCCAAATGGCATTGAAAGCGCCTCGATCCCAAACCACCTCGGGAGGTAGTTTTGAACCGGTTTCACCGGATTGCGACTTGCGTTACTTAACAAGGTTTATAATGTCAAAATTTGAAAATGTAGGAATCTTTTTTTTTTACCCTATCGCTTTAGATTTGGAGTCTGCGAAGGATATCATCCATAAAATTTAGTTGCTTTGGCCTATGTAGATTTTATTATAGACTTAATTATCATTCACTGCTTATATTTACAGGTTTTCCAAATGTACAACTCTACAACTCTCCTCCCAGAGTCTCCTCTGTAAGTCTCTGTCGTATGATTGGTCGCTGGATGGGACCTCCTGACAGTTATCAAGGTAACGACCTCCTATGCCCTCCAGGTCAGGAGACATGGCAGCATACAGGATGGTGTCTGCACCTTGTGCAGGAGTCTGGAAAAGATAGAAAGTGTTTGTAGTACAAATGTGAAAAAAAAAGATATTGAGAAAAAAAATAAACGTCTACTATATGTCTAGACTCTACTGTAAACAAGAGATTCAGTCTTAAGGTTCTAGAGTTTAAATCCAAGTAGTGTGTAATAAATTGTCGGATCTGTGTGGTTGTCACGCTAGCCTGACTGAACCTCGCTTTTCGCCGGCTTCCTAGTAGTCCGCCATCTTGGGTGGCGGACTATGTAGGGAGCCCCCCGAAGCTTGGGTTTCACAGGCTAGTTGTCACGCTAGGTTTGCCTCCCCACTGCTCAGCAATCATTGTTAATTTACAAATAGTTTTTTGGAATTGATCAAAAAAACTTGTAGTGTTGTCTTGTAGTGTTTTTCACCGTGGTCAAGTTGGTCAGCCAGCAAAGTGTTTTTGGTATAGTTCACGAGCAAGGGTGATGTGGTTTGTCACCCGATGACCCAAATAGCGATTGCAAAAAACTTTTTGCAACAACCTATTTTTTTTTTCAGAAACACGAAGTAGTAAGCTATTTCAGCATAGAAGCCGTTACCCTGGGAAAATTTGTTTTTTCCAGGCAGCTCCAATGAAGAAAAGTGTAAAAAATTATATTTTTTTTGTCTAACATTTACATTTTAGTATTCTTACTACAGTTTTTATCCCAATTAAAAGAGGCAGCAGACAATACCCAAACTATTATTGGAAGCCGGCTGAAAACAGCTGTTCACTGACATAATGTCAGATTTTCCGGCCTACTTTTCTTTGCAGAATTGTAGCCCTTTAGCCTGAGAGTGTCCGTCGCATACAAAAATCGTAAAAGAAACTCCGGCCTGAGATCTTGTACCTTTGTCAAACCGATCCATCCCATGATGCTTTGTACCATTCTCAAAGGCCACAGGACATGCTGGTAGAGGTCAGAGTTCACAACTCCAGGGTGAAGGGCATTGACAGTCACATGACTTTGGTCGGCCAATAGCCTTCTCTGAAGTTCGTAAGTGGTGAGGACATTGGCAAGCTTACTCTGAGCATATCTTGCATGTGGGGAGTAGTGTTTGCTGCAAATGAAAGATCAATGTCAAAAGATATGTCCAAGTGGAAATTACATTGAAGACAGACTAAATTACTTATTTAAGAGGATGGAGATACCAACATAGTATATCCTAGTACATGTAGTCTCAAACTAACAATGATATGCAAAAAAAAGCATGTGTAGTCAATGCATGCACACCAAAGAAATTACATTGAAGACAGACTAAATTACTTATTTAAGAGGATGGAGATACCGACATTACAACTATAGTATATCCTAGTACATGTAGTCTCAAACTAACAATGATATGAAAAAAAAGCATGTGTAGTCAATGCATGCACACCAAAGAACTGCATGGACAAAAATGTGTCCCTTAGTGTTATACTACATGATTTTGCAGCAGACAGAGCACATCTAACCATATCAAGTAAAAAAAAATCAAACAAGTAACTATTACCTGTTTAAAGTTAAAACTTTTTGATCCAACACAAAAATTCTCTCACCTATAGAGCTTTCGACCAGTCACTCTGGTCTTCCTCAGTAGACTGACCCAGTTAAGCTTGTCACGTGGCTTCTTTGAAGTGTCTGACGTCAACACTGGGTCAAAGGTATCTGGTAGACGATGTCGACCCCCGCCGCGGTTCAATGTAGGGTGACCATCGTCTACCAGATACCTTTGACCCAGTGTTGATGTCACACTTCAAAGAAGCCACGTGACAAGCTTCACTGGGTCAGTCTACTGAGGAAGACCAGAGTGACTGGTCGAAAGCTCTATAGGTGAGAGAATTTTTGTGTTGGATCAAAAGTTTTAACTTTAAACATGTAACTACCAACACAGATGAACTTTCATGATAGTAACTATTACCTGCTGTTTAAGTCAGCAAAGTCAATATCTCCAATGGAATGTACGGCCGAAGATACAAACACTACTCGTGACCAGCGCTCAGGTTTTCCACTGGACCTCAGGACGTCCAGTAACAGGTTGGTCAGTAGGAAGTGACCGAGGTGGTTGATTCCAAAGTGTGTCTCAAATCCATCCTCTGTTAGACTGTAAGGGGTCAACATCACTCCAGCTGTAGGTAGACAAAGATATGTACACGTACATCGATAAAATTATATTTTGATACATGTACTTTTCTATTTTCTAGACATTTTCTAGATAAAGAATCAGGTTGAAATAAAAACACAGTACAAAAATTAATAGAAAAGCTAACAGCTGAACAAAAATTCATTTGTATGTCAATGACATAATTTGTATACTGTATGTTACAGGGTCTTGGAAAAACCTGGGTGCCTGCCAGGCCAGGCTACCTGGCCTGTCCACCTGGCCTGGCTAGCACGTCAGGCTACTCGGATCCCCCCATTCATATCCTCACGAAAGATAAGACATCCAAGCAGCTGCGCAATCTAGCGAAATGCATGGAAAGTACACCCATTACACTGGTACATACTGAGGGTATTATAAACGTTACCCCTTACCCACGGAAAATTTAAATAAAGTAATCTAGATATTCGTTAGAAGTTTTAATGTTTGTTTGAAGTTTTAATCAGCTAAGGGCAATCAACAGTAGCAGTAACAGGTAAACAGATCTCGTGTGTCCCTTGCAGAGTGACAGGCCAGGTAGCCTGGCTGGCAAGCACCCGAGTTTTTCCGTAAACCCATATTTTACACAATCATAGAGGGGGGCCTCCAAGGGGGGGTCCCGACAACGCTCTACGCTAAATTTTGAGAGCCGGCTACGTATTACGCTAAATTCCGGACGCCTCTCTACGCTCTACGCTAAATTCGAAATATTCCGAACGCACTATGCAGAACTCAATCACCTAGCAACTGCATGTTTGCGTGAAAACCTTTTGATTTATTACATGTAGAGGTGACATAACTTGAATAAAAAGTAGTAACCGGCGGTCACTTCCTTATACCGTGATTGAAAGTATAGAATACAAAACGGGGTATTCAGTATTACCGCAGGTACCAACTTGACCGCGAGTCGATCACCCGAAGATCGGAGGGCGATCCGTGAATGGAGGTAACATGGCCGTAGCCAGGATTTTGAAGGGGGGGGGGACTAACGAGCGCCGTAGGCGCGAGGTTCGTAGGGGGGTCCGGGGCATGCTCCCCCGGGAAATTTTGAAAAATGAACCTTCTGAAATGGCATTTCCTGCGTTTTTAGAGGGTTTCAAAGAAAAAATCAGAGATAACTTTTTCAATGACAAAGTGAGCCGTTTTCCTACGACGGATTCCAGCCTTGCTGGTGACACGAATCAGTCCGTCTTTTAAAGAAAAGTCTTGGACCTTTAGATAAAAAGTGGACCAAAAAGTGGACCTTTCAGCCTTGTGGGGTTGTCGTCCGAAGGTAGAAAAGGCCGCAAACAATACTGCGTAATTTGTCAAAACGACTCAGCTGCCGTTTACTGACGGTCCCGCGTTATTACCCATCACCCGCACAATGACGGGGATGACATTGCTCTTTTCGGGAGTGTCCTCCATTACACTGGCCGTTGATCAGCAATGATGTTCCCGCTAAGAAATGTCTTGAGGGCCCCTATTGGGCCTTACAAGTCATGTGGTTTTAAGGCCTTCTACCCTCTTCATCTGTGGCCATCTGTGGCGTTTGGCCAATGGTCCTAGTGTACGTCACCGATGGTAAGGTCAATCTCGTACCCAGCACACTGTGGGATCATTCCCATGTGTTGCCTTGTTCTTGTGTATGGCTCTGGGAACAAGTCTAGTGGATTGGTCGATTGTATACAAGGGGGGTAGAGCAAGAAAGACCTCGAGCGCCGCGACAACCCGGCACTTGCGAGGCCTTGAGTTCCCGTTTGCGGCTTGGATTACGCTCTACGCACAATTAATCGATTACGCTTTACGGTTAATTCCCGATAGCTACAACGCATTACGTAGAATTAAAACGGCAAATTACGCTCTACGCCAAATGCACCAATTACGCTCTACGTTGAATTAGAGGGTCCGTCTACGCTCTACGTAGAATTAAAACGGCCGATTACGCTCTACGGAAAAGGCCTTGGGGGCCCCCATAGAGAATACATCTTCCCTAGATACAAATCATGATCTTTACTACTTGGGCGAAATATTTATAGTGATGCATACCATTGTTGATTAGCAGATGTAATGGCAGGTGCTTGGACTTGAAGTTATCTACAAACTCATGGATGGACTTCATAGACGCCAGGTCCAACCGAACAAACTCAACTGTAGGTACAAAACATTCACCATTTACTTTTGGAAATCTTGTGAAAGTGATTGTTTTAAAAAATGCAACAAAGGCTTTGAAATATTGAACTAGAAAGGTAACATTTGCATAGCAAATGCATAATGTTTACCATTGCTTATGGTCTGTTAATTCTTGCTCAAACACATTCATACATACATGTATATGGTGACAGGAGTCTAAATCCCTCCTGCTATAAGATTGCAACATGATGTAACCCAACACTAGTTACCATGCTGACAGACATCTGGCTCAGGTCATTGACCTTATTTGTTTGAAGAAGAAGAGGAAGAAGAAACAGCGTAAAAACAATATGTTTTCCTTCTGTAAAGGTAAACATTTATTTATTTATTTATCTACAAACATAATTGATATATGCTGACCTTTGGCTTGTGGACAGGACCCCTTGATAGTTTCTATGGCTGTGTTTGCTTCATCTTGGCTCCGCCCACCTGCCAATAGGTCGCAGGATACATCAATATCATTAGATTATGATTGACAGCTATAGATACACTATACATATGAACAATTGCCTTAGTTTGGCTTTCATCTGATGTTGTTTAATAACACACCTGTACAAAAAAGCCCTGGAATTCTAATACCTAGGCACCAGCAGATTCAAGGCTTGCGAAGGAGGACAGTCTGCATCAATCTGCTCAGCATGCTGAAGGGAGACATGAAGCACTGAGGGCTAGACCCTCCCACAACAGAAAAGAAACTCCGAGTCCAAGAGCTAAGTAAGGGAGCTCGCAAGACAGAAGACACAGTGGAAGGAAATGAAGAAAGACTTAATGCAGCTACTGGATGTTTCCTATGACTGCAGATGCAGAATACAGCCACTTTATTCTTTAGTGGTGTCAGGTGGCGTAGTGGTTAGAGCGTTCAATTATGAAGCAGTGAGACCCAGGTTTGGTCCCGAGTTGTACATGTGCCTGACATTGTGTCCTTGGGAAAGGCACTTTACACGACTTTCCCCACTCCACCCAGGTGTGAATGGGTACCTAACTTTGGTTGGGGAAAGTCGTATTGAGGTCACCTTGTGGTGCCTAATGTCAGCCGCACAGACCCTTGCGACAGTTCCACAAAAAAAGTGTGTGGAGCAAATATGTTATATCATGTGTATTTATAATGTGATTCTTTGTGATTATTGATCGATTCTTATATGATTGTAAACTGATTGTAAACCCTGCATCAATTTGGCACTATAAAGGGCTGCGATTGCAGGGGTAATGTTTGACCAATAAAAAAAAAACATGATTAATACATATAGTTGGTCATCAGCAGTAAATTCTGCATACAAAAATTATTATGCAAAACATAAACATTACCTATGATGACATGGACGCCAAGTTGTGCCAGTCCTTTAGTCACTTCCAGTCCTATTCCCTTTGCTCCACCTGTTACTATGGCAACCTTCCCGTCTTGTCTTGTTGGATCTAAAATGAAATAAAAGAAATTACACCAGCGCTAGTGTGTCCAACGCTTATAGTTATGTGACATTTCTTTCAATTACATGTAATGTAAAATTTTAGATATAATGGCAACAGTGAATTGAAAAGCAATGATATGTATACGAATCAAACAATAACATCCGTGTCCATAATATCACCAGGGTCCATAATATCGCCACCTTGAGAAATAGTGTGCTTTAAGTTTAAGATATTTTTACTGCAACATACTTTTGGTATGCACTCCTGCATACCTCAAATGTACATACCTAGGGTATGTTGCAGTAAAAATATCTTTAAGCACACTTTTTCTGAAGGTGGCGATATTATGGACCCTGATGATATTATGGACATGGATGTTACATCAACTACTATAGTAGCTATAGTCATCGTTACTTGAAGAAAATGCTACATGTACAGTCAAACCTGTCAAGGTGACCACCTCTTCAAGCAGACCACCTGTCCATGGTGACTGATTTTCCTCGCTCCCAAAAATTTTCCCCATTGACACAAGCATTAAGCAACCTGTCCAAGGTGACCACCTGGCCAACGTGACCGCCCTGAGTTGAGTCCGGTCAAGGCCCAATACCTGTCCAATGGTGACCACATCATTTTTGATCATGTTGATTATTGATGATAACTAATGAGAAAACATGGACAAACCGGCCAGTTTGCCTTGACTGCTGGATGATGCTTTTGTTCCACGTAAATTGTTCCATGTGTCACCCTCCCCACATACATTCATCAGAGAACTGAAGATACTAGTAATACTACTAGTACTATATATTACAGCATTTGACATTACAACATCTCAACTTGGAAACCATGTATACTTATGTCTCAGTCATGTTGTGAGGTTACCCTCTTAAATAAGACCACTTGTCCAAGGTGACCACTTTTCTTCGGTCCCCTGGGTGGCCGGCTTGGACAGGTTTGACTGTAATAATTACATATTATAATATGTTTGACCGAAGTGTGCACTTCCGGGTTGCGAATTTCGCAACCCGGAAGTGCACACTTCGGTCAAACATATGGCCTAACCATTAGACAAGGATCGGCTTGAAGAATTTCGTGGTGTTAAGAAAATAAGTCTGCATACAATACGGATTTCTTCTTCCCAGTATTCCAAAAAGTCTCGTAAATATACTTAGTATCATGTCGACACAAATTTTGCCCCCCTCCCACCCTTACAATTTATCATGTCAAAACATGGTTCGTATGTGGGTCATGCATACATTATTCGTTCCATAAACTTGCCAGTAATATAGAAATATACCATAACAACCTTTCAGACATCGGTGGCCCTGTATTAGCTGGGAAACCGTCGCTTGAACTCCCACAAGATAAGTTTGGATCATGGCGAGCGCCATTTTGAAAGCTTTGGGCTCTACCATTAGTTAACAAGGGGTGCATAAGTATCACATATCTGCTCTCGAGGACAATTACAGGAACAACTTATGCTTATATTATCAACATGAATATTGCAAAGAGGTATTGAAAAAACTGCTAGTTTTATGTCCTAAAATATGCACACTTTGCCTCCATTTTCGCTTATTCATGATTCTCGCCTTCCCTATTTTCAGACGGGGTGGGCGCTAGCTGCTTGACTGCAATATCATGGATCAAAAGCGACACCTAGCATTTCTTACCGTAAAGGCAATGGTTCGTGGTGAAGTTTTGTCCAGGTTGGGCTTCATGTTGTAAATAGCACTGCAAGTCTTCCTGTTACTATCATGCTACAACACATTTTTTTTTACTGAAGCAAAAGTAATTCAGCGGGCTACTGTGGAAAAATGACACTGACATTGAGATACAAAATGTATTTTTTTAATATTTTCATATGACCGTTACATGTACTGTAGGTACTGTTCTTCCTCTCATCTTTAACACAGATGTAGTCTATGGTAAGACAAATGCCCAACAATTTTCAGTAGTAACGTGAACAGCTTTTCTTTTGATTCTAACAGATGAGGAAAAATTACATGTACATCAACTGTCTTCCTGGTATCATCACAATTTATAATTTGACAATAACTTCTGCATGAAATTACATACATCAGTACAGCTGCTTCAATATTGTCATTTATAATTTTCATCTTTTTTTACAAATGAAAGTTGTTCTTGCTGCTTTTAAAAAGTTTGAAACAGATATCCAGATTATTTCTGATGAAGTTTGTTTGTCTATGAAAAGAATTGGGAAAATTGATAAGCAAGTATGCAAGTACATGTATGCAAAATTTGTAGACTTAATCTAGCAATTTCAAATTCAAAAACATTATGAAACATTCCAGGATTCCTCTCAACCATTCTTAGGTGTATAATGTATATTGTCTGCATATATCTAAACTAAAGTACAAGTAGTCAGTGCCACCCTTCCATTCTACAGAACTGTTCTACATAATCTGTTGTTGTCAATCTCTGTAGAGATCTCCATACTGATTCTTCTTCCCTGTAAAACAAGAGTAAAAGAAATCAACAAAAAATTGTTATATTGGGAATTTGTCTGCTTTTACCAGTGGGGTCACACGGTGCAACAGCAGAGTGCTCGAATCGGAACCAAGAGGTCTCGGGTTCAAGTCCTGACATGCCACCGATCTTGTGCTCTTATAATTAGGCACTTAACACGACTTCCCCCACTTAACTCAAGTGAAAATGAGTATTGTCTATCCTGTATTTGTATAAGTGTGGGACACAATACCAGCAACAGCTGGAATCATCAGGAATCATCAGAAATCATTAGGAATCATCAGGAATCGTTAGGAATCGTTAGGAATCGTCAGAAATCATCAGGAATCGTATTTTACTGACACTGGTGGCACAAGCACGTGAACTTACACTGAGCGTCTGACGACCTTTCTTCAATACTCTCCCTGTTGCCGTCCCGACCAATCCTGTAGGCCGGCTGAAATGACGGCTGAGGTGGTGTAGACACCGGCGGCGGTGAGGAGTCTCGATTCCGCTTCCGTAACTCTTCGTACGTCATGTACTTCTTGGACTGTTCATCCTCAGGGACAGACATTGGGCCAAAGGCTGTCAAGTAAAGACATCATTGCAGACTCAACATGCATGTACATCACTTAGGCCACACCAATTCAATTTCTTGGTTAACGGATTTTTGTAGAAAAATAATGGAGCGGGCGGGCAAAAAAAATAAAAAAACAGGCCTAGGCATCCTATCATGGCCCAAAATAGTACGATAGGAGCCATGAAGTCAACACACCAGGCTGGTTTGAAATTTAAACAATGAATTTTGATGATACCATTGCATTGAAAGATGGAATAACTGTAACAACTAGGAAGAAAGGACTGTTTTCAACTGTTCGGGGCAAAATATTAGCATTTTACAGTTGATTCTGAATTTTTATTTTTATTTGCAAATCAGAAAAAATGAAGCGGGCGAATCCGTTAACAAAGAAATTAAATTGGTGTGGCCTAAACCATAGAAAATTACTGCATACTGTACATGCTCTAAGCATAAAACAAAGAATAAGTACATGGTGTAGAAGTATCTTCATGATCTTACGAGACCAACTAAATGCCTATAGCTACTACTGAACATGAGTAGGGACTCCTATAGCAAGTCATCTTTTAAACAAGTGATAGAACAAAAGTTTAATCACGTTTTGATAACCATGTAATAAATGTCAAGAATATGAAGAATACTTGTCTAAAACGGCACATTTTCTGTACGTAACCCTGCACAAATGTTTAGGTGCACCGAGTCAAAAATGGTGCAGAGCTCCAATTTTGGATGCACCAAAGTCCACATGCATCCAGTACAGACATATGGAGCTCTGTATGGGTTTACAGTTATACCTTCTACAGGTCCTGATAAGTCCTCTTCAGTGTCCCTGAAAGCCCCAGGGGAGTCCTGCCCAAATGATGAGTAACTGCCATACTCTGAAGATTGACTGAACAAGAAGAGGTCAAATCTATATTACAACTGACTAGAAAGGAATTCGAAGAGTCACAAAAAAAGGAACTACAGTACTATGATGGCAAATACCTGAGATTTAAATTCATACTGACAATTATATAAAAATTTATTCTAGGCTTGTAGTATGAAAGAAGTAACATATGCTAACCCAGGAGACTTAAATTGACCATAACCCATGTCTGGAGCCTGCAGGGTTCCACTCCCCTCATGCCCTGGTGTACCCCAATGGTCTGCACTAGGACCATCACTGAAAAACATTTAATTAATGACAGACACATTTTCATTTTAATGACAATCAAATTTGAAATAAGCTTGAGCAAATTACCATTCTATGCAACAGATGAGCGGAATAAGATGAAAAAGAGACAACAGGAGATCTTCAAGTATCTTCCTCCATTTATAATGTTTTGCCAGAAAATTGCAGTGTTTATATTCTCTATTAATTGCTTAATATGTATTAATATATTTTGGAGAATTTTTACATTGTATTTTATGTACATTCAATTTGTACATTGTACTTACCCACCAATGGGCACCATTCCTCTTCTCTTTCTAATCAAGTCTCCAATGTTAGAATTCTCCAGTAAGAGAAATTTGTTTTCACAGGTTTTCATGTAGGACCACTTCCCCAGCACCCAGCCTGCTATTGCTGCAACTGTAATACAGAGACGGACCATATTATACATGTAGACAGCAATACGTTTTGACTACTGGTACGTAGTATCTAAATATGACATATGTCAGGCTCTAGCTAAGTATACAATGATCTATTGAACCAAGCTGTTCATTACTATTATTAGTACATGTATATCGTAATAGACGGCAGTAATTACATTATATACGCACATTTATATCATAACGTTCGATAACGGGTTCCGGACCGGGCCGTACGTTACAGTACGGCCCGGTCCGGAACCCGTTATCGAACGCTTCCATGGCTTCCATAAAACGATTCGAACGCGTTTCGCCCTAACCGCGTGTGCCCCTTTCGAAAATTCGAATACAGAATCCGGACGTTGGAACTGATGTTGTTGCATTTGAGGGTTTAGGGGCACCAACTTTTGGCTCATCTTGCATTGAAAGGCGCGTTTTCTTGGGTGGGTATGATATAAATAAAATACAACACGGTGTATTCCGCATCGCCCTCGGTCCCGACCCTCCCGCGATCAGGCCGATACCTCGGGCGATACGGAATACCCCGTGTTGTATTCTATACGTATGGACTTTTATTATGTTTACCGAAGGAAAACATATTGTTTTTAATACATTTCTTCTTCTGTTCCAAACACTAACCTCTGACCTGGTCAATGGCCTGATTTGTTGATGTTTGTCACCATGGTAACTGGTGTTGGGTTACATAATGTTGCAATTTTATAGGAGGGATGTAGACTCCTGTCTGACCATATGTATATGAATGTACAATGTCATGTATTTGAGTAAGAAGAGCAAACCATATGCGAAGGTAAACATTATGCATTTGCTTTGCAAATATTACCTTTCTAGTTTCTGATAATTCAAGAGTAGTGATGCGTACCTAAACCCAATTTTAGGTTCAGGTCCGGATTCAAGTCCAGAGGTTTAGGTTCAGGTCCGGACTTACAAGTCCGGACCTAAACCCATGGCATATACAAAATTGCATGTTGGCAACCTTGCAATGTTGTCTGGGTGAAACTTTGGCCACATAACATGGAGGCCGATACTTGACGATGCCCGATGGCAATGTTTTCTTCGTTTTGCAGCAAAGATTTTACAATCTACGGAAGGTTTTAGGTGGTTTGAAAAAAAAGGGGTATGTGAAATGGTCTTTTATGGTAATAAGTCCGGACTCGGTTCTTGACTTTTAGGTTTTTTTGGACTTGAACCTAAACATTCTTTCAAGTCCGGATCCAAGTCCAGTGAACCGGTATGCATCACTATTCAAGAGGACACTCAGGTAGGAAAATTTACAATTCTATTGAGTGTACATAGTAGAGATATTGCTGTAAAAGACATTTAATTCATAATGGTACGTATGTTTTATTTCTGACTGAGTGATTCTAAAAAGCACAGAGTGTCTCTAACTTACGCATGTACTTAGGGCCTGTTCCAAATCTCCCAGTCTTCAGAAACCCTGATATTGTTGAAACAACAAAAGAATTTAATAGATGATTCAGTTCAACTTGTCAGGTCAATAAATATAAATACAAAAAAAATGATATACGAATATAGACTACCTTCGAACAGAGCACTAACAATTAATAAAGTACCAGTAATAATAATATTACATCATACAATGTTGTAAAGGGAAAAACACAAATGTTAATTGGGCAAAATATAATCAACTAGACAAATGTATACCTGCAGCAAGTAATCTGTTGGTGGCAAGTCCAAAAACCCCAGCTAGGGGCAGGCCTGAAATATACGAGGTATTGGTTATATGGTTAGCCCAGTGTGCTACCTGAATTTTAAGAATCCCCCCCCCCCCCACACACACAAAAAAATCATGCCCACTTGGCTTGCACCACTGTATCCGGCAAATGCTTTTTAATTTTACAAAATGTAGGTATTAATGGCTATTACTAGTATCAGTTAACTAAAGGCTGTTAGACATATTGTCAAAGGCTTATGTCTTACTTAATTTGAGGAAAGTCGTAACTTATAGTTGGGGCAACCTAAAATTCTGATGGGCAACCTAATTTTTGCCATAGGTTGCCTACTAGTACTGGGCAACCTGGTTCAAAAAAGTTCGCCCTGTCGCTTCATATTTTTTCTGAAAAAATCTGAGAAACAACAAATTAAATTGGTGTGGCCTTAATGGCTATGACAATATCACGCCGGATGAGTTGCCACGTTCAGACAAAACCAGTCCTGACACCAGGAAAACTCACATCTGTAAAAGAAGCTCTCTCTTCGACACTGTTGGAAGATCTGCATTTCCTCTGGTGTAACCTATGAATTATGATAGAGGTAAATACATATGAAGTAATACAAATATGTACAAGTACATGTAATTTTGTGCCAACCAATGACCCTTCATCATTAGACCATCCATTATGTGCCTTCTTTATATAGTGTTGTCAAGGAGGTTGAAGCGATATTATGTAAGATTTTTTTTGTGCCAAAACTGTCAATATAATTTATATTTTCTCATCTAGATTGTCATATCAAATAGCTTTTAACATATTAGCGTCGCTATTTCGCTTTTCTTTTTTCACAACTCAGCGCAGCACGAGAAAAAGTTGCGCCAGGCCCACTGTTTTATGAGGAGGCTCCTAAAAAGAATGTAAACAAACAGCGGTTGGAGTTAGCAGCTTCCAACATGTTTCTGCGGTGCAACAACGTTAATCTTTTACTCCCCAAATGTCATTATGAACCCAGGTAGGCTTATAGTGCAAGAAAATGTGTAAAGTAACGATGTTTGAAATAGTGAAAATCTTACATAATATCGCTTTAACGTTGTGCAAGAGGTGGTTATGTATCTCATCTCAAGCAGATGTGTGGTTGGCATATGACTACTACCCTGTACTCAACTGTGCTGTGCCACAACTGTCATGTGAAATCAATCAGGTCAAAAGTTATGAAACGCTACATAAAGGTCCCCACAATATGAGCGAAAAGGCGAATAAAAAAGTACCATAACTTTGCCACACATCTGCTTAAAGATAGACCACAAGGACGGTGGGTGTCCTTGACACCCCCCTCCCCACTCTAGACTTTGACCTACTACAGTCCCTTTATTTCTTGCACAATATCGTTGATACATTCCCTACCGTTAGCTGCTTCCCTCCCGGAGTTGTAACGCCCACCCCTGGCCCGCCTGGGAGCACTCCGGTCCCGCCAGGCAGCCCCTCTACCGGACCATCGCCGCCGTGTTCCAGTGAGCTGGACGCCATCTTGCTACACTAGGAATGTGTTAGGACGATGCATGTCGCTAGGTGGCGCAAATGAGCGGCCGTTTCAGAGACCGAGAGAGACCGTTTCATAGCCTGGGTTCCATCCTGGTTACTAGTAGTTTACGTCCGTTGGTGGTAGCGACTGTAGGAGCGGACGTAAACTAACCAGGATGGAACCCAGGCTAACCGTTTCATTGAGTTGTTCGGATATTTTTCTAGGTCAACGATTTGTGAAATATGTTTTCCCTTGGAGTCAACGTTTCTTTATTGGGGGAAAGAACAATAATTATGGTGTGAAAGATTCCCGTTTCATTATCCTGCTTTGGAATTCAAGGCACGCACTACACGCATTAGCTAGACTACATACGTTTTTAAAAACTCCTTGATTTGTTCAACATGCCCCGTGGAACATACTGTATAATTGCTGTGGGAATGACCTACTAAAACGGCAACGCAATTACTATACATGCAGTTACGCTAAAATTTAAAAAAAAAAAGAAGATATATTTGAGTTGTACATGTGAGATGTTTAATGTATTATACTTGATGTTGATGTACAATATTTGATGTTAATGATGTTCATTATTGCAATTTGTTTTGTATTTAATAATTTAATAATGTAATCTGCTTTTATATTCTGTATGTTGTGTTTGGGAGGACAACTTGTAAAGGTGTCAATGCACCTGTTTTGTCCTCCCTTCCACTTGTATATCTGATGGTAAATTCGAAATAAACAAATAAACAAACAAATAAACTCAAAAGTATTGGTGAAATCTTTAGCAGCTACAACCATTTGAAAGGTAACCGTACCCGCTACACGACGTTGTCATGCCAATCCAACACGTCAATGATATGTTTTATGTAAGTAGCTCCAAGGAAACCTGAGGTCGGATTAAACGTCTGGGCACATGTAATATGGCGTGAGAGGGACAAACGATATGCCGCGACACCATATATATCTATACACTACATTATTGATTCAATTTTCCGTGTAGCCTGGTATCCAGTCTGATTCGTGGCCGGGGCCGAAAGAGCTCTAGGTTTTCCGGTGTGTATTTCACGAGAGATTGATAATTTTGATTAGTGTTGGGGGAAACCAAATCCCCAAGCATACTGTCTCTTATTAGCGTAACACTCCTACCGGGACGGCCTGTTGCACTGGGCGGGGGAAGCTATTAGAGCCCCCGAAGGCACAACCAGCCTGAACACTCCAATACCCCCAATCACGTAAGACTGGATACCAGGCTATTTTCCGTGCGCTGATTGCCTTGTGTATGCCGATTGTTCTCAACATGGCGGGTCGCCTGCTTGTGTACACCTTAGTACTCCATGGACTGTTCTTAGGTAAGAGGACAAATTTTTTGCTTATAATAGCCTGGCTTGATAATCATATATGCGGGAAGTCTGATGTACATGTAGGTGTAGTGGAAACGTTACCATATGTTGGTCTCAGTGTCTACTGAATCTAGCCAAACAAGTTGTATTGGTGATGTTGTTAACTCTCGTCTTGCATATACTAGTAAACTATTACCTGATATCCAGTCTTACGTGATTGGGGGTATTGGAGGTGTTCAGGTAGCATAGGTTGTGCCTTCGGGGGCTCTAATAGCTTCCCCCGCCCAGTGCAACAGGCCGTCCCGGTACGTAGTGTTACGCTAATCAGAGACAGTATGCTTGGGGATTTCGTGGAGGGCTAATCAATCTCTCGTGAAATACACACCGGGAAACCTATGTGAGGCGGGCGGGACAGAGCTATTGTAGCCCCGACCACGATCAGACTGGATACCAGACTAGTAAACTATCTTACGTCCGAGGTATCTAGATCTAGGGCCAGCGTCCCACAGTGATCTCTGTGTCTTAAACATATTCCGTATACGCAGTCTTGATATAAGAGATCCGTATTTTCAGCTGAGTTTTTGCCAGTCAAATACTAGTATACATTTGTAGCATACCGATATACTTTATCGGCATGCATATTTAACCATGATGAATTTTTCGTATCAAATGTCTCTACAGCCGATTCCTTTTGGTTGTTTTTATTTTTTGCCAGTTGTGCGCCTTGTAATGTCTCAATGTTGGTAATTCTTATCCTCTTTTAGAATGGATTGGTTTACTACTTTATAAAAGCAAGAAAAACACTAGTATATACTATATATATATATATATATATATACTGGCAAAAGTAGCCTACAACAGATTCAACACTCAATACAGTCTTGATCTGCCATGTACCTGGACCACTTCGTGTGGATGTAGCTCTTGTATTGCCTCAAGACCTCACTAGATATCGTTCCGATATGGTTATCTCTTCCATTCATTGTTGTTACCTTGATTATGTTTATATGATATTTTGTGCCCTACTTGTATTATAGATTGTTGACTGTGTAATGTACATTCTTGTTGTTTTTGTATGTGGGAGGGCAACTAGCAAAGGTGCCTCGCACCTGTTTTGCCCTCCCTTTCACTCTGTGAAAAATTTAAATAAACAAATAAACAAATATAGGATGAATAAAACATTGTTGGCAACATACAGCTAGAAAATTTAAAAAATAATTGTCTAAGCCAGCTCTCTAATGAATAAATGAATGCACGGTAAGAACAAAATGTCAATAAGAACAAGTAACGGATAGAAATCGTACGGAGCATGTCATAAGATGATTACATAAAACACAATACACGCAATCTAAGGATATACAGTATATACCAGGGACGAAGTCTTGTTGGATACTACGGAGAGACCAATGTGGTTTAATTACCACGAATATTCAAGCCTATTCGTAGCAGCCAAAAGACCCACCCACACGTTACAATATTTAGCCTGGTAGCCGGGCCATCGTGGGCTTCCCGGTAACTCTACGGTGTCTTTTACCTCCATGAAAAATGGAGCTATTGTTTTTGGCGCGTCTGTGTGTGTGTGTGTGTGTGTGTGTGTGTGTGTGTTTCCGCACATTGTAGTCAGCATGCCTGCATCATAACGCCTTTATGGATTGTGATGATATTTGGTATGCTGGTAGGTCTTAGAAAGCCAAAGGTCAAGGTCAAATATGGGCCTCCTGGTGGCTGACCTTGGTACTGCAGCAGAACTTCCGCGAAAACAGATGTGCAGGGTGGCAGGGAAAACAGATGTGCGGGGTGGCAGGGAAAACAGATGTGCAGAGTGGAGGCAGCTAGCCTCCCTTGATAAAGTTTTGTACAAATCTGATTTATTTTCAGTGAACGGTTCGGCCCATCCCGGGTACACCCAGCGAGGCGACACCTCCTACAAGGTGTTCACGGAAGTCATGTCCTACCACCAGGCGGAAATGACGTGTGAAGCGGACGGCGGCCATCTTGCTGACATCAAAACACAATCTCTTCACAACTTCATCCTTGACATGGTTAGGCAGGCCAATCGGTATCGAGACTACTGGATCGGATTGAATGACAAGAGGGTATGTATTTTATGCATGAGAAAACAACATCTGGCAACATCTTTTATCATTATTACAATAGTACCAAAAACAAATACAAGAAGTGACACGGATAGACAGAAATGAAACAGGCAAAACAGAAACAACACAAAGAAGTTCATACTTTCGCCAGATCATTTGGCCCTTTTCATAATAATTAACCAAGTATTCCGGATACGTTATATCAGTAATAGGTCAAAGGTCACTGGAAGTTGATATCGTCCCCCCGTTCTTGTTGAATGCATTCACGAAAGTTGTTATATGAACTATATTATTTCATCTACTAGTGCATGCTTGAGTATGACTAACATTTCTGTAATATGTATGTTTTTTTTCTACTAGACTTCATTTTACAGATTAGTTATCATTAGTTTTGTATCTTAGGCTACATTGCCTAGGCGCATTGATTTTCGCTTGTTCTCAAAAAACAAAACAATCACGTCTTCCGAGGCTTTGGCCTGGCTCTAGGCCTGGGTAGTCCATGGTAGTTAGCGACAATAGGGAGGTGGTGACTCTGAAGGATGGCACCCAGGCTACCGAAGCTCCACTACTCAACACCTTAGTACATACATACAGTGCCGATTCATTAATTCCGCAAAAAGCCAGCATGTGCCGGCTTGTCGTATACGTCTCTATGTACTGACGCAAATTCACAATACCAGCTTTATATTCCTGTGGTTTAGTAGCATTTTTATTTTTGGTCGGAATTTTTTTTATTCGCCCCCGCGCACTAGTTTGGGGGTCTTCAGAGGATGTCATCCATAAAATTAAATCGGTGTGGCCTTATATAAAAGACTTTCTTCTAGGCTTGTAGTATGAAAGAAGTAAAATGTGCTTATATTACCCAGAAGACTTATATTGACCATAACCCATGTCTGGAGCCTGCAGGGTTCCACTTCCCTCATATCCCGGTGTACCCCAATGGTCTGCACTAGGACCATCACTGAAAAAACATTTAATGACAGACATGTTACGGTTCTCCAGACGCCTAACGTCTGGACGTGGTCTGACGGAACTCCGTTGAGTGGTTGTGGGTTCAGCATGTGGGCTCCAGGAGAACCGAACAACGGAGGCGGGCAGGGACAGGACTGTGGGCAGCTGTGGGCTGCTGTAGGACTCAGCTGGGACGACGACTTCTGTTACGTTCAGAAGAGATTCATCTGCCAAATAGGTAGGGTGGCATTCGTTCTTTCAGAAGAATAATGTGATACGTTATGAGACATCAGATCACTATCTATTGCACTCAAATTTTACAATACTGAAAGGACCAAAATGTTGTTATCCATATGTTGCCTTCATCTTGAAAACATACTCCCTTCCGACCCACTCAACGCAAATGACGCCACATTATGCACTTTGCTTCTTACAGGTAGCCCCTCCCTCCCATACCCTACTAACTGCCGTATCTTTGATATCGTGTTCAACTATATTCATCACACTGGAAGATTTGACCAGTCACATTAACGCTATAGGTATTGGTGCGCCAGCCACTTTCATTTTACGTTTATTTTATATTTTATGTCATCTTAATGTTTACATTTGTATTATGTTTTATGAGCAGCGGATTCACATAAGCACAACAAGTGCTTCCTATCTAATGCTCAAAAATCCATGTGATGAATAAAATAAAAAACATAATGTGATACGTTCTGTAAATTGTTGATCTAAAGTTGTTGGACGTTTGTAGACACATCTAAATTGTTTTATTTTTTGTGTCGTCAGGTCCAGGTGAAAACGGCGCTTGCTCTGGAGGTAATGTCACTGCAATTTGTTTTCCTCATAGAGAAAAAAATGCAGGGAACAACAATGTTACTCGACATGTCGCTATCTGTGAAATAACTAGAGATAAAAAAAGGTCAGACACAGGAAATGGGCTGAATTTAAATGTCATGAAAACTCGTTCCCAGATCTGGAACTTTGAGGCCCCATTCCCACTAGGATAAAATTGTCCTGATTGCTTCGCTTTAATCCCGAATTGATTCGCTTTAATCCGGCTTCATTCTGGCTTCGAGCTGGATCGAAGCCGGGTCAAAGTGAATCAATTCGGATCTATCCGGACAATTATACCGGATATCCCATACTAATGGGAATGGGGCCTCATGAGATCTCCTATTTCTGTGGATGTCAACAGGTGGATGCCACTATGAAAAACTTAAACTGTTCTCCAACTCAAAATTTGACTCACCAGAAATTTTCGACTGAATCACTCAGTCTTCCTCAGCTATCTGACCCAAAATGCTGTGGACAAGTGATTTTTCCCACGTGTG
>NW_017804575.1:707626-708295 GCF_001625305.1 Branchiostoma belcheri
GTAGACTGACCCAGTGAAGCTTGTCACGTGGCTTCTTTGAAGTGTGACGTCAACACTGGGTCAAAGGTATCTGGTAGACGATGTCGGCCCCCGTCGCGGTTCAATGAAGGGTGATGGGCCCTGATGTATATGGCTTCCTTCACCCCTCTCAAAAAATAGTCTTGTTTAGTGTCTAAAATCCTTACAGTGTCGAGTGAAACAAAATGTCTGGGTGACTCTATGTCTACTGAGGAAGACCATAGTGACTGGTCGAAAGCTCTAGGTGAGAGAATTTTTTTGTGTTGGATCAAAAGTTTTAACTTTAAACATGTAACTACCAACACAGATGAACTTTCATGATAACTTTTTAACTTCTTACTCAAATTTCAGCATGGACAGATGATCTCATTGCTCCAAGAAACAAAGGTATGTTATAAAGTTTGTATCCTAGAGACAAACCATTGGGACCACATGTTATTGGCAGAGGGCGATTCTCCCATATTGTAGGCTAAAAGTAAAATTGCTACAACTCGGATGTTACCTCACATTGAAATGGTCGACATTTAGTTCTATATATATCATCACATTTACTCCGTGAAGGAGGTATCCCTCCTGTAGGAGTATTGTGGTCAATCGGTCTTTTGCTTTCGCAGCTAGAACACACAGTTCCCTTTGTTTGACCGGTATGTA
>NW_017804575.1:708315-745805 GCF_001625305.1 Branchiostoma belcheri
AGTTTTTTTTTCTATTAATGTAATTTACCAACTCAGATGAACTTTCATGCAGGTGGATGCCACGTTGCTAATGGCGGCTGTGACCAGATCTGCACCAGTGATGGTCCAAACGTCACGTGCGACTGCCGTATCGGTTACGTCTTGAAGGATGATGGTTACACCTGTACAGGTATTCAGGATTCTTACACGTATGGGTACCTACCGTCTGGGTAAAACATAGGCCCTATTCCCACTAGGATGAAATTGTCCAGATCGAGCCGAATTGATTCGGTTTGATCCGACTTCGATCCGGATCGAGCGAAATCGGAGCCGGATCGGAGACGGATCAAACCGAATCAATCCCGCTACGGCCTCTTTTACCTAGAGGGGACGGGGATGGGACAAGGCTGCGCGTCAAGGAAACTGTGATTACTTCTTTTCAAATTTCATGTTTAGGTCTAGCGTTAGAATCTCAAAACATGAAATAGTGATTCGCGTTTATACATTATATTTTGGCTTAAAGTTTATAGCTTCCGGATGAATTTTCTAATATAAGCTTTAAGATAACGAACTACATTGTAGCTCGGCTCAGTGTCGGAGACGTTTTCTAGTGTCAGTCGGAACGATCAAAATTACAGTAAATGTCATTATTGAATGATAAAACTATCATTACATTGATTTCAAGAATATACAATGAACTAAGAACTTTTTAACTTTAAACATGTAACTACCAACACAGATGAACTTTCATGATAACTTTTTAACTTCTTACTCAAATTTCAGCATGGACAGATGATCTCATTGCTCCAAGAAACAAAGGTATGTTATAAAGTTTGTATCCTAGAGACAAACCATTGGGACCACATGTTATTGGCAGAGGGCGATTCTCCCATATTGTAGGCTAAAAGTAAAATTGCTACAACTCGGATGTTACCTCACATTGAAATGGTCGACATTTAGTTCTATATATATCATCACATTTACTCCGTGAAGGAGGTATCCCTCCTGTAGGAGTATTGTGGTCAATCGGTCTTTTGCTTTCGCAGCTAGAACACACAGTTCCCTTTGTTTGACCGGTATGTATTTTTTTATACGTCGTCTGCAGGAACGCCTGTGATAATGCACGTATTTTTTATTACTGTAAAACAGTTATTTTTCTCTCCCATTCCCTGTTCAGTGTACACCAGGCACTGCATGTTCGGTGACGGCGCCACCTATCGGGGAACGGTTAGCATGACAAGCGGCGGTCTGACCTGCCAGCGGTGGGACAGTCAGTCTCCCCACCCACACGACCAGACCGTCAGGCATCCTCTCGCGGGACTTGACGAGAACTACTGTAGGAACCCGGATGGAGAACCCAGGACTTGGTGTTACACTGCCGATCCTGATACTCGCTGGCAGTACTGTACCGTCCCGCAATGTTGTAAGTATAAAGAATAATGATTTCAAATGTCTGAAATGAAAATCAGAATTGTTATCAAAAGTTACCTTTTTTTAATAGTTAGTGACTGTTACATTGACGACGGCGCATCCTACCGTGGAACGGTGAACATCACGTCCTCTGGCCGGGCCTGTCAGCGCTGGGACAGCCAGACGCCCCACCCTCACACACGGACTCCTACAACCTACCCGTCCGCCGGACTGGACCAGAACTTCTGTAGGAACCCTGACGGGGAGGCGGAACCTTGGTGCTATACCCAGGACCCGTACGTCAGATGGGAGGCGTGTGTCATCAGTAACTGTGACGGAAAGAGAATCAGTAAGACTCTTGTCTTTACAAAATCGTCTCAAGCTACTAGCAATCCTCTCTATTCTACAGACCAAAGTTTGCATTTTTAGTATTTCGTATGAAACATGTTGAACACATGTCTTTCGTTTGCATATTTTAAAATAATCATGAAACTTAGAGGCGTTTTTCACGTAAACATGATTGATAACAGCTAGTTTCCATTTTTTTCAGCAACAACACCTGCATCTTCGGAGAGAATCAGAGGTGAGTTACGACATGGTTAAAGCTACTTCATTTTGACAACCACAAAGTCCTTGCATGTACTAAAAACTTTCGTAGTAACAACATTAATCTCCTAGGAAACTAACTGATTTGTTCTATGTATGTATGATAGTATTTCCCGAGAACTGTTATTTCGGTGACGGGGCTACATACCGAGGCAAGGTGTCGGTAAGCAAGGACGGCATCCCGTGTCAGCGGTGGGACAGTCAGACACCTCATCAACACGACATCCCTTCTAGGTAAACTACGGCTCAACAGATGCAGTTTTTCAATGTTCTTTACCATCATGTTGAAGTTTCCTCTAGATTGAGAGAAAGTCCTGTCGTTCGCGAATACTGTCTACATCTTACCATTGCCTTTGCAAATTTGACCTTTTCAGGTTTCCCAACACGGAGTTGAACGAGAACTACTGCCGGAACCCAGACGGGTGGGACCGTCCTTGGTGCTACACAACCGACCCCAACATCAGGTGGCAGGTCTGCGACATCCCGGGCTGCTGTGGGTGGTTCTTTTTCACATCTTTTCGTTGCACCTCATTCAAAATGTGGCGAAATGATGTCAGTTTGTTGCTGTTAGTGCTAGTCATTGTGCATTTTGGGAATTGTGTTGTCACTTCATTATGACACTGTTGAACACTTTGCTGAAAGCAAAACGAGTGTTTTATTGCTAATTAATATTGAGCCTATGCAAAACAGCTCCATAACTCCGCACACTGTTTCTAGTCCTCGGTGACTGCTATGACGATAACGGAGTATCGTACAGAGGTAAGGTGAACGTGACGTCATCAGGACGAGCGTGTCAGCGGTGGGACTCCCAAACTCCGCACCAGCATTTCAACACCGACAGCTTCCCTCAGGCCGGGCTGCAGGACAACTACTGCAGGTACGGGAGGGGGGTGGGGGAGGGGGTAGAAGAGATCAATATTCTCCTCTCAAAAAAACAACAACAACAACAACACTGGTATTAATAATCGTACAACCACAATACATGTGTACATAAAAAGCCCGCTGCCGTACAGTAGGAGAATGCCAGGTAAACCATTTTCAAACTTGACCTTTGTTTCCACCACTGCTTCTCACCTCCTAAAATATCATTAAGATTCATCGATGCCACAGCTTCTCGAGTTATATGCTGTTGACATATAGGGTGTGGGAGGGGGTAGAAGGGATCAATATTCTTCTCTCAGAAAAGCACTACTGGTATTAATAATTGTACAAACACAATACATGTGTACATTAAAAGCCCGCTGCCGCACAGTAGGAGAATGCCAGGTGAACCATTTTCAAACTTGACCTTTGTTTCCTTCTCACCTACTAAATATCATTACGATTCATACGCATCTTCTCGAGTTATGCTGTACACATACATACAGATACACCCAGTCCACAGCCACTCCACCATGACGGTAACCGAAAACATAACCTTCTTGTCGAAGGTAATTGTTACCTTGTATTAAACATACATTCATTAAACATGACAGGAACCCAAATGGTGACATACAGCCGTGGTGCTACACAGTGGACCCGCTGACCAGGATGGAGTTCTGTGCGGTACCAATTTGTGGTGAGTGCCTTGGAATGTCTTAACCACTTTCAAATCTTTCGGAATTCTGTAACACAAATTCTTGCCGTCCTAATGAAACTGATTAGTTAATAGAGATTTCACAGGTTGTATTTGTCATATATGTAGGTAACGATACAAGCGGAGAGGATCAAAAAGCAGGAAACGACACAGGAGCACACCTGGCTCAAAAAACAGGCGAGACTTCCAACACCGGAGGTATCGTGGCTGGGGCGGTCGTCGCCATCTTGGTTCTTGTGGCGGCTGTTCTGGGCGTGGCCTACTACTTCCTGTTCTGGCGGAAACGGATGGATGATGAGAAAGGTCTTGTGGGTAATGAGGGACCTGTTGCAACGGAACCTGTCGGATTCAGAGACATCCAAGCTCGAAATGATAAGGCTGATGTAGAAGGAACGTTCAGTAATGATCTGACAATCAGTGGACAAAGTGATGCATGATCGCAGTGTCCATTTGATGCCTTGTCTCTGACGTTCAAATGGATCACCTATTAACTAATTGTTCAGAATCTAAAGAAAACACAAATGATGTTGGGACATTCCCCTTTGCAATAAAGCTGATTTATTAACCACAGTTTTATCCAAAAAGTATTCATATTACCCTACACCTTGGGGATTTTGCACATACACCCGTGTTACCTTAAGTACGTACTTACAGAATTTTCTTGTAGTACGTAGTTGACAGTTTGTTATTAATTATCTGCAAGTGAAGCAAATAAAATTTAAACGTCTTCACGAATGTACCAAAATGTCGTGAAATGCCCTTAAAATCATCCTGCAAAACATGTATTTGTATTACTCATCTTGACCGATATCAAGTAACTGAAATCCATGCATTTCGCCCTTTAAAGGCATCCGGTGCAGTTTTTAGGACTTGGAAACCCGATCTTTCAAAGCCAATATTCTAGTCACTTATCTACATACTAAGTTGAAACAACACTGTCCCATTGTATATTGACCCGCATTGAGCGAAAATTCTGACGGAAAATGCTTACTGGAAGCCTTGGGCTGATCTGTAGGGTACCACCCAGAAAATAAAGGACTCATCTTGGGGTTCGTTTCTGCCGTTTTAAAAGCTCAAAGTATGAAATACTGGCTCAGATGTGCTAAAGTGAAGCAGTATGTGTCAATGTCACAAAGATTGCCTTATTCAGAAATATACCAGTTTTGCTGCTTAAATCTCATTGGATGCCTTTAATGCGCTATATTCATGTGCATCCTTGTTAGCATGGGAAGACTACTTACATCTGTGTCAAATCAACGCCAATAGAATCTTTAGATTTTGAATATATTATTCCATATTTCTACTGGACTGTTGAATGTGCAGTTGGTGTTAGATTACTGGAGCTTTACACAGAAGGACAACTATCTTATACCTGATCTTATACCTTACGAATAAACGAATGTACCACCAATGTTTATCAATGAGTATGAATATCTTTTATGATAAACCCAACAGGTATTTCTGATACAATTAAAGTGGACCTTACTTGTATTATCAGAGGAAAAACCTCTAGAATATACGTCAGTTGTAAAGATTACCATTATTTGGCAAAAGTATGGGGTCGGGGAACTCTAGTTACCATTGCGACAATTACAATCGTACAACGTAGGCTACACCAATTTAATTTGATGGTTCTCGGATTTTTTTCAGAAAAAAATGAAGCGACAGGGCAAAAAAAATAAAAACAGGTCTAGACACCCTATTATAGCTCCAAATGCTACAAAAGGAGCCATAAAGTCAACAAAAAAGGCTGGGTTAGAATTTAAACAATAAATTTTGAACTTTTAATCAAACCACTGCATTGACAGATGGAAAAACTGTAACAACTCGGAAGAAAAGGACGTACCTTCCTTAACTGTTGGGAGCAAAATATGAGCATATTTGAGTTGATTCGGAAACGTTTCGGAAACAGAATCGTTTTTTTTTTTTTGCAAATCAGAAAATAATGAAGAGGCGAATCCGAGAACCAAGAAATCAAATTGGTGTGGCCTTAGAAGAACAAGAATTAACGACACAATACATCACATTTTGCATAGTTTATTGATAAACTGACAATTCTCATTGGAGACCTTCTACCTCTATATCTGAACTCTGAAGCATATGCCCAAGCGGATCAAACGAAACAAAGTACCCTGGATGCCAAAACTAGTATCGGACCGTTAGCCTTTTTCCTTCGGCAGCCGAGAGCCCTTTGCCCGCCTGCCTAAATTAGCGCTACGGGGGAGTTGAGCCCGAGGGGTTTGTCCGGCCAAACTCCCCCCGGGCTAGACTCCCCCGTAGCGGTAATTTACACCAGCGGGCGAAGGGCTCTTGTGGCCCGGAAAACGAGTTCTGGATTCCAGGGTAGAAACAAAGCTGAAATGACTACCAGCAATAGATGATATATTTGCTGCTCATTTCGATATTAATCATCCACGAAAGCACAATAGGTATCAGATAAACAGAGGTACAAAAAATATAGCTGATCATATTATCTATAATTCTCTTTATTTTAGCAGCGGAAATGAAAATGAACCACTATTTATTAATACTGTTCAGATATAATCTAGGTACACGATGTGGATCTTTGTCGTCCACTGAAAATATAAAGCAAATTTAGGCCACAGAACGTAATATTTATGGGTGACATCAGCGCGCGCATTGATTTTCTCCCAAATTTGAAAAAATGAAACAAGAAATTTTGTTGCCCTCTGACAGTCAACATGCCAAAATGGGCAAAGATGTCTATTGCCATGCCGGAACGTGGATGGTAGATAATTATTAGGATAGGAGACAAGGCTCTGATTGATTGTTTTGTCTTTTACTTTCAAATTGTTGCAGTTATGTGATTTCACTGAATCAAAACAATTTGTAAAATTTGTACAATGAGTTGTACTTTTATTTTTCAGTGACAATGGATGTGGTAATTGTTGGCAGTAAACCTAGCACAATATAGCTATCATTTTCTGTTTTTTTTATTCATCAAAACATAAACATCATTTTCTGTTTAACAAGGTTTATGATCTCAAAATTCGAATATGTGGGAATCTTGTTCTTTTGGCCCGCCTTATTTTTTTTCTTTCGCCCTAGATTAGATTTGGAGTCTGCGGAGGATGTCGTCCTTAAATTAAAAGTAAAAATTCACTTGCTGTGGCCTTAGATATTGCAATCACGCAGTAGTTTGTTCTGTCATGTCGTAATTCGGATTACTGAAGACGTTCGGTCCTTCTGTATCAGTTTTATCATCTCGAGCTAAGATGTCTTGGAAACCAACGCTACCGGCAGCAACTGGACTCTCATTGACCACGAGACCCTTCCCATCATCCATCCGTTTCCGGTAGAACAGGAAGTAGTAGGCCACGCCCAGAACAGCTGCCACAAGAACCAAGATGGCGACGACCGCCCCAGCCACGATACCTCCGGTGTTCCTGCCTCCTTTTTGTGGCTGTGGGCCTGTGTAGTTAGCTACAGACATACGTAGAATGTGAAGGTTACATAATCAACCATATGTAGATATGAAATGCAAAAATAGCGACATAGGATACCAGTAATTCAGAGGAATATATATTCTGCATATCTGATGGAACCGTTTCATCACATAACCTCCTTGGTTTCATATGAGACTCATAGTTTACACCTGGTCGATACGGTATCATTCCAATTCTTCATTGTATTTTCCACGTTATGGACTTTGTACAGAATGACATTTAGTTAAAAATAAAGCAGTTCTCACCGCAATTTGGTACCACACAGAATTCGATCCTGGTCAGTGGATCTATTGTGTAGCACCACGGCTTGACGTCCCCATTTGGATTCCTGTTATGATAAATAGAAGGTAATGATTAGTGAGAGTTATTGATACTGGAAGTGTTGTTTGCGAGCAGAATACATGGAAACCTTCTACCCCCTCTCACATCTTATATGTCAACAGCATATAACTCGAGAAGCTGTGGCACGGACGATATTTTAGGAGGTAAGTAGCAGTTGTGGAAACAAAGGTCAAGTTTGAAAATGGTTCACCTCGCATTCTCCTACTGTACGGCAGCGGGCTTTTAATGTACACATGTATTGTGTTTGTACAATCATTAATACCAGTAGTGTTTTTGAGAGGAGAATATTGATCTCTTCTACCCCCTCCCACACCCCCTCCCGTACCTGCAGTAGTTGTCCTGCAGCCCGGCCTGAGGGAAGCTGTCGGTGTTGAAATGCTGGTGCGGAATTTGGGAGTCCCACCGCTGACACGCTCGCCCTGATGACGTCACGTTCACCTTACCTCTGTACGATACTCCGTTATCGTCATAGCATTCACCGGGGACTGGACAAAGTGTGCAGAATTATGGAGTTGTTTTGCATAGGATCGTTTTGCTTTCATCAAAGTGTTTAACAGTGTCATAATGGAATGACTACACAATTCCCAAAGTCCACAATGACTAGCAGTAACAGCAACAAACTGACATCATTTTGCCACACTTTGAACGAGGTGCAACGAAAAGATGTGAAAAAGAACCACCCACAGCAGCCCGGGATGTCGCAGACCTGCCACCTGATGTTGGGGTCGGTTGTGTAGCACCAAGGACGGTCCCACCCGTCTGGGTTCCGGCAGTAGTTCTCGTTCAACTCCGTGTTGGGGAACCTGAAAAGGTCAAATTTGCCAAGGCAATGGTAAGCTGTAGACAGTATTCGCAAAAGACAGGACTTTCTTTCAATCTAGAGGAAACTTCAACATGATGGTAAAGAACATTAGAAAACTGCATCTGTTGAGCCGTAGTTTACCTAGAAGGGATGTCGTGTTGATGAGGTGTCTGACTGTCCCACCGCTGACACGGGATGCCGTCCTTGCTTACCGACACCTTTCCTCGGTATGTAGCCCCGTCACCAAAATAACAGTTCTCGGGAAATACTATCAGACAGACATAGAACGAATCATTCAGTTTCCTAGATCAATGCTGTTACTACAGAACGATTTTAGTAGATGCAAGGATTTTGAGGAAGTATTTGACGAAACATTACTGACTCTGAAGGTTTTAAAAATAAAGAACGATTTCAAGGTGAAAAATGACATGTGCTATTGTCCCAGTATAGAAAATATGCTCACCTTTATATCTGTGAGAAGGAGGAGGAACTGTGCCTGTAAAGAGAGAAACAAAAAAGTTTATTACTTATCCAAGATGGACGCCTTTCGGACATTTAATCATTGATTATGCTGAGGTCACATTTCTAAACCGGGGCCCGGCTGGGCTGTTTCGATTAACGAACATTTAAAAATTTATATGAAGAATATACGCAGATAGTTCCCATTATTAATTTTTCAACTTTTTGTGCTTTGTTGTCTTTCATCTCACAAGTTTCGTTAACGTTGTTCTATAAGACTGCCCGGCCGGGCCCCGGTTTGGAAATGTGACCTCAGAATTAGACAAGCACGTGGAGTCTTACAATCTTAACAAAAAGGTTGCCTACGCCTGAAATCGCTACTCTTGAATATCATATCCATTATATGATGACAATGAACTTTATTGCATATTAACGCCCTACATGGGCAAATCCACTACGTTTAGATAATTTTTTTCATTTTCATCACAGTTCCTGGAGGACAATATGTTTTAACAATTCTCTTTTCGGTAAGTGCATAATATTTCTGTTCTAATTGTAAGGAACTCTGTGTATAGTGTGCATTCTAAGACAAAGTGTGCTTCATTTTCTACACAGTTATCGTTACAGAGAGTACACATTTGGTCATTCGGGGGAGTCTGCTTGTACCAATCGACTTCAATCTGCAATGAATGTTCGATGTGACAATGAACTCGTACACAGTTGTAGGTCCCCTACCGTCACAGTTACTGATGACACACGCCTCCCATCTGACGTACGGGTCCTGGGTATAGCACCAAGGTTCCGCCTCCCCGTCAGGGTTCCTACAGAAGTTCTGGTCCAGTCCGGCGGACGGGTAGGCTGTAGGAGTCCGTGTGTGAGGGTGGGGCGTCTGGCTGTCCCAGCGCTGACAGGCCCGGCCAGAGGACGTGATGTTCACCGTTCCACGGTAGGATGCGCCAGCGTCATTATAACAGTCACTAACTAGTTTGGAAAAAAGACTTTCAGGTGTTGAAAATTAATCAAAAGCCATTTTGATTAAGTATAATCTTAAGCCTTTCCTGTTATGAAATTTTCATAAAGTTAGTTATCGACAGGACTTTTATGCATTATAACTTGCCACAATAAGAAGGTATCACACGACTTATCTTACTACTTACAACATTGTGGTACGGTGCAGTACTGCCATCTGACGTTAGGGTCTGTGGTATAGCACCAAGTCCTGGGTTCTCCATCCGGGTTCCTACAGTAGTTCTCGTCCAATCCGGCGTCAGGATGCCTGATGGTCTGGTCGTGTGGGTGGGGAGACTGACTGTCCCACCGCTGGCAGGTCAGACCGCCGCTTGTCATGCTGACCGTACCCCGGTAGGTGGCGCCGTCACCGAAGTAGCAATGTTTAGGGTAAACTGGAAATGAGAGATTATCAAAACAGAAGTATCAGCATCGGGCTATCTGATTTTTTTTTTTTTTGTCAAATAATTATTTTGGCATTCCGCGTTCAAAGAAGAGAAGCATTTCCGGGTCAGAGGTTACACCGGGTGTGGCTATCTTACCTTTGCTCTCTGAACCGATGACATCTTCCGTCCACACTGCAAAAATGAACACAAGGAAAACAAAGTTGTGATTCCTCTTATCATCTATTCATAACATCATGTAATGACTTCATGTCCGGAACTATGTGCCCTTGTAATTGCATGATCAATCAATATAGTTCCATATGCAGAAGTGATGATTTAACACAAATTGCTGTTATATAAGAGCTCTTTCTGTAATTTGAAAAAATAGATAAGAATCATAATTCACGTCAAACATGTCTATTTTGTACTCTTATTTTCAAAGGCAGACGGTAACTCTCTTACCGCAACTTCCCAGGGGACAGTATTCCACTCGAGCAGTCGGGTCTATAGTGTAGCACCAAGGACGCGTGTCATTGTCAGGGTTCCTGTATGAGACTAGGATCTGTTAATAATTTCATCAGATTGGTGAATGATTGAATAGCAAAGTTCACACTTCTTTACAAACATTCAAAAAAAGGACGCTGATAATAGGATGTTTAGCTGTTGGTGTGTGGTAAAGAATCTAACTTTATTGAAACATTTAACTTAAAAGTGTTTTCAGTCATTCCGTATCTACAGTCACACGCCTTCAATCAACCGCGACGGGGGCTGATATCGTCTACCGGATACCTTTGACCCAGTGTTGTCACACTTCAAAGAAGCCACGTGACAAGCTTCACTGGGTCAGTCTACTGAGGAAGACCAGAGTGACTGTGAGAGAATTTTGTTGAGTGAGAGTGAAAGAACTTTGTTGAGTTGGATCTAATGTTTTAACTTTAAACCTGTAACGTTAACCACCAACACAGATGGACTTTGGCATGAAAGTTCATCTGAGTTGGTAAATTACATTATGACCGGGACGGGGGGGCGATATCGACTTCAGACAACCTTTGACCCTTTGCTGACGTCACACGTGGGAAAAATCATGTGTCCACAGCATTTGGGTCAGATAGCTGAGCTCGAGGAAGACTGAGTGATTCAGTCGAAAATTTCTGGTGAGTCAAATTTTGAGTTGGAGAAAAGTTTAAGTTTTTCATAATATTACAGATGGACTTTCATGATCGCTATACCTGCAATAGTTGTCGACTAGTCCGGAAGTTGGATAATTGTCCGGTGTTCGGGAGTGCGCATGCGGAGTCTGTGTGTCCCACCGCTGACATATCCGGCCTGATGACGTCACGTTTATCCTGCCGCGGTAGTCTCTACCGTTGCCAAGGTAACAGTCGTCGTCTGTGCGGCACAGGAAAAAAAAAAAGATCCAAACTCATCTCATTATCGAAGTTAAGAGAAAGCAAAAGTAGATCTTGCCGGTGTGTCATAGTGAAAGGCATCCAATGGGTGGCATTTTCAGGGTGTAGTGGCAAAACTGGAGTTTCAAAACGTTCTGGTCAGTCTTTTAATGCAGTAAGCCGAATCAATCCTATCTTATAGCATAGCGATACCTGTGAGGCAAAAATGACAGAAAACAGTCGCTTATTTTGTATTGTAGGCTCGTTCTGTTTATGGGTGGTACCCAAAACATAAAGAGACGCCTCACGTAGCTTGTTTTGGGGCTAGTTCTAATTAATATTTTTATTTATTGGAATAAAATGAATTTCGAAGTATGAAATTAATAAGAAAATGTGCAAAGAAATTACAGTAATATCAGACAAAGTATATATGTTACTGCACATCTTTTATCATATTCATGCTTACAGCATTTTGTAACGTCGCATTCCTCCCATCGTGTGTTAGGGTTAGTGGTGTAACACCATGGCCCTCCGTCATGTTGGTCAGGGTTCCGGCAGTAGTTACTATCTAGTCCCGCAGTGGGGTATCTGTAACACATCAAGGTATAGGTATCATGAAAGTTTATCTGTGTTGGTAGCTACATGTTTAGAGTTAAAACTTTAGATCCAACACAAAAAGCGCTCTCACCTAGAGCTTTCGACCAGCCCCTATGGTCTTCCATAGTGACAAGCCTCACTGGGTCAGTCTACTGAGGAAGACCAGAGTGACTAGTCGAAAGCTCTAGGTGAGGAAACTTTTTGTGTTGGATCTAAAGTTTTAACTCTAAACATGTAACTACCAACACAGATGAACTTTCTTACCTCTAAAAAAGGTATAGGTACATTGTAGACCTAGATTAAAATTGGCTACATCGTAGTTTGCTAGTACATGTAGCAACAATTTAATTAGGGATAAAACGCATACTTTTTTATTAGGAATTCGCAATTCAATTACATCCAAGCTTATCTAAATGTGTATCTAATTGTGCTCGTATCTATGTTTGTATCTCTAGTAACTTGAACAACATTCAGTTGAGGATGGCTGATTTACCTTTTTACCTACATATACTGTGTATTTTTCAATGGTCTATATACAAATATGTACCTACATTGTAGCTACAAAAACAATAGTCGTCACCTCAGTTGAAGATGACTGCTTTAACTTTTTACCAAGCTGTATTGTCTATTTACCGGGGTCTACATGTCGACATATCTACTACAAGGTGACTGCAATGAGCTGCCTGACCTGTCGGGTATGTTGTGTTGGTGCGGTGTCTGACTGTCCCATCTCTGACAGGGGATACCGGACTTGGTCCGAGCCTGCTGCCCGCGGTACGTCTCCCCGTTCCCGAAGTAACAGTCGATGGGGAACACTGATGAGATAACAGTAAACACACAACACCACAGGCTGTCAGGTACCGGTCTGAATTCAGCACGGAAAGATTTCATGCGCATCTGCTTTAGAGTAGTACATGTACTATACAGGCAAAATGTTCAATAAAGGTCTTCATTACTATACATATTTCATGCAAATTCAAACGCCATAAGACTAAAGATTCTTACCTTGGTACTGTGCTGAGGGTAAAGGTGTCGCCGATGGATCTATCAAACAGACAGAAACAAACAAGACTGGCAATGAAAACATACATTGCCATGGCGACGGTGGTTGCTGTTAGGGTTATTGTTTGCCATCATTTCATGAATTTGAGGAAGACTTGGTATCTGTTAAGTCTAGATAGATACAGTGTATTCCTTCCCTAACGAGCCCCGGGGTCACAGAAAGTACGGCCATCTGGGACAGACAGGTCTTCTCAAGGGTTCCAGGAATGTGGGCATAGATGTGGGTCAGAGAAATGCCTGTGGACATTCCGCATGCCTGTGGACAAAATGCCTGTACCATTCCTAGAATTCTTGCAGACTGCACACAATACTGTACCATTAGGCTCCTCCCGGAGACGTCGCCAAAAAATTGTAACGTTTTCCGATGTACAGCTGTCAGCCATATTTGCTGTACAATTTTTGTTACAATATTTAAATTTGTTCTGGTAGTTTGTGGTAGTACTGCCTCGCTTGGACCAACCACGTTAAAATTTAGAGATTAAGGCACAAATATTTATCAAAATAGTTTGGTAAAAAAAAGTTACATAATTCCCCTATGAGGAAGAGTTATCCGTTTACAAAACAAAGGACTTAAAATACGGACCACACGAGTCAATAACGCAGACGTCCCATCGGGTGTTGGGGTCCTGGGTATAGCACCAAGGTTCCGCCTCCCCGTCAGGGTTCCTACAGAAGTTCTCGTCCAGTCCGGCGGACGGGAAGTTCTCCGGAGTGCGGCTGTGAGGGTGCGGGGACTGGCTGTCCCACCGCTGGCAGGCCCGGCCAGACCGGGTGATGTTCACGCTCCCGCGGTAGTCCGCACCGTTTCCGCTGTAGCACTGGTTTGGGTCTACAGAATATACAGGGAAACAGACAGAAGTATAAGAGGACACAACACAACATTTTCTCCGCCAATTACGGATTACGTTTAAGTCTCAGAGCTGATCACGACTTAACGCTTTGTGGCTAATGTACTATTACGAATTACGATTTTTTTTGAGAGGCTGCCTACGGATTACGAAGACTAAAAAGGCCTCATTCCGCCTTACGTAAAAGGGCATGCAGGCCCTCCTATAAGTACTGGCCGTGGTTTCATCTAGTCACTTCGGGGTACGGATTACTGTTTTGGGTTTGTGCACCAGTTTGTTCGGACAAACGGAGTTGATTGACAGCACGTGGGAGTTAGGGGGAAGATTGACTGGCAAAATGACAGGAGACAGAATCTAGCCGAGAAGTAGCCATGGGGAAATTCAGGAAACCGAGGATTGCACGCATCCGTTTTATGTATACCTTGAAGTTACTTACAGCATGATGGTACGTTGCAGTACTGCCATCTGACGCTAGGGTCCGTGGTGTAGCACCACGTCCTGGGCTCCCCGTCCGGGTTCCTACAGTAGTTCTGGTCCAGCCCGGCGTCAGGGTACGTGCTGGGGTAGTTGTGCTGCTGAGGTGTCTGACTGTCCCACCGCTGACACGTCAGGCCGGACTGGGTCTGACTCACCGTACCGCGGTACGCCGAACCGTCACCAAACGCACAGGTGGTGGAAAACACTAATAATGATGATAAGTTTATTGCAAGTTCTTGCCCGTGGGCTAATTGCAAGTACATGTAAGTGGACATACAAAGAACAGACAATGTGTAACAATACAGCATGTAACTACTCTAGCCTAAATATTGGAATCTAATGTTTAACTCTAGTTCTAACTTATTGGGTTCGGCTTCTTTTTTCGAGACAGTGGAAGACGAAGAATCCCACTTTTTCGGTGATGTGTGGGTTTTGTGATGTTAAGAGAAAAGTAGTTTTCTTTTTGTCTGTAAGTATGAAGAAATTGGGATATAATTTGTTGGCTTCTTTAAATAGCTCATTTCTTTCGTAGTCGTAGAAGGGACAGGTTGAAATAAAGTGTGTTTCAATGTGTCAAACAAACACAGATATTTCCGTTAATTTCATCAGGTTGGTGTCCTCACTATGAGACCGAAAGAAACAGATTATTTCAGACAGTTACAACAATTTCTCCATCCTTTCGTCATTTAGAAGATCATAAAAAAACTGCATTTGTACTAAGATCACAAAACCCACTAATTATGCAGAATGTGGGACTATTCATTATCCACTGCCTTCAAAGAAGAAGTCGAACCCCATAATAGCTAAGCGTAGTAGTAGAAGTAGAAATTTTTCCAGACAGTTGTTACCTGTCTCCTGTTACTGTATTGCATTGAGTATTATACTTGATTGTAAAAGCAATTAGCCTTCGGGCATGATTTTGCGAATAAAGTTTCATTGTTTTTTCGGTAAACGAATGAATAGCAAAGTTCGTTGACCACAACCATTTATTTTTCACGAGCCGACGTAACGATGACCGTCTGTCATCTTCATCAGGGCAATTCTGACTGGTTTACTGTGCACTGACGATAGATGTTACTTGGTCCATAGTGCACTAAAGGTGTTACATGGTTCATCTAGCGTCAGTGCACAGTAAACCAGTCAGAATTGCCCTGTTGAAGATGACAGACGGTCATCGAAACGTCGGCTCGTGAAAAATAAATGGTTGTGATCAAAGAACTTTGCTATTCAAACACAGATATTGTTTTACATGATATTGTATGGGGAGGGAGTTTTTCTCCACATGTATCTGTTTGCATTGGGCTGTTAAAATAAGTGTATAACTTGAGTGCAGTCCCTCTTTGTCCTTGTCTTTGTATTGTTTCTTCAATAATAATTAAAAACAAGTAAAATCTGAGATTTTATACCTCCGGGCTTTTTATTGTTTTTATTTATATAGGGTTGTAAACAAAGAATTTGTCGAGACCGGACAACCCTCTGTGTGAGGGGTCATATACGTGGACCAGACCGAGAATAGCTTAAACACGCCAAAGGTCAACGGTCGCGACCACTTTCACGCTCAAAGTGGTGTTTTGGGGCCACCAAAAGGCACCCTTTTCACGCCCGAAAACACTATACAATAAAAACAAAAAAACGTGCATCATCTGCAGCCCAATAGCAAAACATATACCGAGTCTCAAAAGAATCCGTCCACCCAAACGCGAGAAACAGCTGCGAACATGAAAATCTAAATCTCTCACAAAACCCATCCGCGGAAGGATGTCTCCTCCCCCGGAGGTAAAAAAAACAGCAGTCAGAGAAACGATATCAACTTGAACGAGACAACAGAATTCAAAGGTTAACCTCACGTATACGAGAGCGAATTATGGTTTCAAAACGTTCTGACCCTGTTGGGCATATAGTACTGGAAAAGTTGGTGAACTGTTACTAAAGACTTACCGGCACCGTCTGGGCCTATAATAGTACCTCCTGCTGTATCATCTGTAACACAATCAATATTGTTCACGTATTAGCAGGTAGGGAACGGTCTTCTAATTCTTGCGTATCGTAGAATTTATATGCAGAATTGTAACATTCCTGGCAAGTAACTTAGTATACACTCTGTTTAGTAGTCACAGAACATGTTTTGTATAATGAGGTATAACTGCTCACTGTACCCTTCATGAGTATAGTTTAGCGTAATGTAGAACGTACATGTAGAGTCGAAATATTCTCTAGCCAGTAGTTCTTTATAACACTCTGTCAGAGATAGTAACCGTCGACCATAAATGTAGCATTATGATAGACTCATACCAACTAGTAATCGTTATTATTTGCCATAGATTGTACCCGTGACAATCACTGTGCAATAATAAGCTTTGACTTGACTTGACATGTGAAAAAAGGACAAATTTGTAGACTACTCTAAGGTATAGAGAGTAACAACTGCGAGTAACAACTGAGGAAATGTCTTTATCTGATGAAGTATCACAGGATCATATATTGAAATATCACAGGATCATGAGAGAAATTTACCGCAAACTCTGAGAGCACAGTACTCCACTCGGACGGTAGGGTCAACCGTGTAGCACCATGGGCTGGTGTCATCGTCTGGGTTCCTGTGGAAATTAATAGTGTGATATAAGTACATTTTGTTCACGGACTGATAGTCCTAAAAATTTTGTACTTTTACCCTTCAAAAACTTGTCACTGCTGAAAGAATTCTTTAGTAGCAGTAACTACATACGTGACAAATGCATCTCTTCAACGGGATATAGGTACTATGTAAATCATACATAACACTAATCAAATGATGATACACATATACGACTAATCAAATGATGATACACATATACGACTTTCCCCACTCCAGCCAGGTGTGAATGGGTACCTAACTTTGGTTGGGGAAAGTTGTATTGAGGTCACCTGGTGGCGCCGAATGGCAGCCGCACAGACCCTTGCGTCAAATTCACAAAAAGTGTTTGGAGCAAATACGTATATGTGTCACATGTATTAAGTGATTTTTTTTAATTCCAACATGTAATCACCAGACGTGGTGACGACACACTCAAGTTTTTTCAACTTATATTAATGCCGCCACCAACACAGGGGACAAATACATGACAGGACAATACTCATTTACACCTGAGCTAAGTGAGGAAAGCCGTGTAAAGTGCCTTTCCCAAGGGCACAAGATCGGTGGCATGTCAGGACTCGAACTCGGGACTCAAAGTGGTTGTAAACCCTGAAATAATTCAGCGCTATAAAAGGCTTCGATTGCACGGGTAATGTTTGACCAATAAATCATATATGCATAAACTATTTATTGTTATTCAGTCATACACATACACATACACTACTACACATACATGTATACACATATATGTCCACATACAAACGCATACGAACACAGATACACATATACTATAGCTACTATACACACAACGCTGTTATTGAACCCATGTCTGAGTGTCCCTATGTACATGTAGATAACGTTCTTACCTGCAGTAGTTCTGTTCCAGCCCGGCCTGTGGGTAGTTCTGCGGTGTCCTGTCGTGTGCGTGTGGAGACTGACTACCCCAGGGCTGACACTGCCGGCCCGAGGACGTCACAGACATGGTTCCGCGGTAACCCGCCCCGTCTCCCGTGTAACAGTCTCCAGGGTCTAAAATACACATATCAGGAAATTCCAGGGATTTATGATAGTAAACTACGGGTTGTTACCTCCATGAAAAGTGGAGGTATTGTTTTTGGCGTGTCTGTGTGTGTGTGTGTCTGTGTGTTTGTGTTTCCGCACATTTGCAGTAAGCATAACTTCATAATGATTTTATGGATTATGATATTTGGTATGTTGGTAAGTCTTAGGAAGACAAAGGTCAAGGTCAAATATGGACCTCCTGGTGGATGACCCTGGTACATGGTAATCATAAATTAAACTAGATTATGCTAATTATGACCTTATTTCCATAGTCAATTAGACAAAAAAACATTTACAAAAACTCATATATTTCATGGAGGTATGAAATCTTCGAATTCTTGTTCTCATTTGAGATTTTCACGGATATTGTTCTGCTTAAACCACAGGAGCCAAATGTCGTATAGTTACTAATGACAGTTGATTTAAGAACTGTCTATGTGTGCTGAAGAAGGCAAATGTCTAACGCACAACAAGCCGGAATGCTGCAGTACTGCCATCGGTTGCTAGGGTCCGTTGTGTAGCACCAGGGACGGTCTCCGCTATCCGGGTTCCTGCAGTAGTTTTCCTCCAGCCCGGAGTTAGGGTGACTGCACAAAATTTAAAAAAAAAATCATCTTATTATTATTATCCTTCAGTTGATATCTAGACAAGCATTAACAGATGGAATAGAGAACTTGGGCTGGGCGACAAAAGTCTCAAGACACGTTAATAAAGATTCATTCATTCATTCAGCAACACTTTCTGCAACACTTACCTGGCGACCATGCTGTGTTGATGCGGACTCTGACTGTCCCACCGCTGACATGTGATCCCAGTCTCTGTAGTACTAACCTGGCCCCGGTAGGTGGCGCCATCACCGAAGTAACAACTAGTCGGCTTTTCTGTCCAAAAAAGAAATAGGCTTTGTTTCTATTTTTGGTAGCTCCAAAAGCGTCTGATAATTGTTATCAACCTCTCTCATGTATATACCATTTTAGGCCACACCATCTTTATTTCTTGGTTAACGGATTTTTCTACAAAAATGATGGAGCGGGCGGGCGAAAAAAAAAAAACAGGCCTAGGCATCCTAATATGGCCTAAAATGGTACGTAGTGAACACACCAGGCTGGTTCAAAATTTTGAACTTTTAATGATACCACTGCATTGAAATATGGAATAATTGTAACAACTATATATGATGAAAAGGACTGTTTTCAATTGTTCAGGGCAAAATATGACCATTTTGCAGTTGATTCTTAAGTTTTATTTTTATTTGCAAATCAGAAAAAAATTAAGCGGGCGAATCCGTTAACCAAGAAATTAAATTGGTGTGGCCTTAGCAAGTTGTTTTATATTTGTTATTTTAAGAAAAATGTTAGCTTACCAAAGTAGTCTGGTACTGTTGTAGTTGGCGACGGTGCAACTATGGAAGGACAAGAAAAGTTGTTTCAAATCTCCTACCAGTAAAACAGGCCCATGCTGAGATGCATGTCGAGTTAAAATGACGAGATATAACTTTATTTATTTGCTCATCATTTAAACAAATGTACAACAGCAGGGGGAGCAGAAGCGCATCCCCCTGAATTAGGTACAATTTGTCACATTATTTAAAGCATCAAACAGCATTCACATAGAAGAAATAATACATATAAACAACCATATATACAAAAGACACATATAAAAAAATTATTTACAACATATATCCACAAAGTTGCTTTATCAGGCTATGCAAAGTCCAGTACTAGTGTGGGTTCAAGGCAGGTTGTTATAGAGTCTGATGGTGTAGTGCAGGAAGGACTGTTGCAGCCGTTTAGTTCTTGCATGGGGAACAGTGATGTTGTGACTGTTCCTCAGCGATCTTCCTGTGACAGACTGTCTCTGGGCAGGAACCAGGTCGTGCAGGGGATGTTCAGGATTCAGCATGGCCTTGAAAAGAGACACAGCAGCGGCCTCTCTCCTCTCCTTCAGGGACGGCAGTGTCGGTACAGAACGTCTGCCGCCACGTGAGATGATCCGGAGGGCGCGCCTCTGAACCCTCTCCATGCTCGCTGCCTGCTCCTCACTGCAACCGACCAACAGAACATGGCCATACTCCAGGACAGGGCGGATGAGACTCAGGTACACCTGGACAAGATCTTGCACACTCATGCCCTGTTTTGTCAGCAGGCGGAGGTAGTGGAGCCTGCTCGAGGCCTTTGACACCATAGACTTCACATGTTCGCGCCAGGATAGTTTGTTGTCAAAGATGAAGCCGAGCCCCTTGGCAACAGTGGTGACAGGCACAAGCTCGCCCCCGAGAGACAAAGGTGGCAGTACTGGAGCGTTTCTGCTGAAGCAGATCAGCAGCATCTGGCTTTTCTTGCCGTTCAGGAGCATGTCGTTACGGTCAGCCCAGTTGTCAAGCTGCGACGCTTCCTCTGTCATGGCACTGTCCGTGCTAGCTTTCTTCAGGGAGACTGATCTGGACAAACCCACGTCATCCGCATAGCCCACGTCTAGGGTGTCGTCGTAAACCGTGTCGCGTGAGCTCATAAACAAAAGAAACAGATAGGGCGACAACACTCCACCCTGCGGTACTCCTGACGTGAGATGTCGCCAGCTACTCAACTCCCCGTTAGCAGCCACTCTCTGAGTGCGTCCTTGTAGGTAGTTTTGCAGCCAAGCTACCATCCGTGGACTTGCCACAACGTCGTTGACCCGCTGCAGTAGTATCGCGTGGTTTACCCTATCGAAAGCCTTACTCATGTCAGCAAAGAGGGTCTGAACACAAGTATGCTCTCTTGAGTCGAGGGCTGTCAGCCACGTGTGCACCATCCTGATGGCAGCGAGGACAGTGGAGGAACCTTTCAGGTAAGCGTACTGGTTGGTGATCACCGGGGTGATGGCAGGTAAGAGTCTTTTGAGGACACACCTCTCCAGTAGCTTGGCTTGTAAATGTTTGACAAAATGTAAGTGGGAAAATCTTTCTTGAGTACCTGCAAGGACGTTATTTTTTAACCTCCTTGGTACCTGGCAGTCTTCCTTACGAACAGATGGAGGGGGATTTCTACGTTTCGTTACTTTTTCGATACTTAGAAATGTTTTAAGTTATTAGGCCACGGCATGTCAATTTTATGGATGACATCCTCCGCAGACTTCAAATCTAATGCGATAGAGCGAAAAAAACAAATAGGGCAAAACAGAAAAAAAATCTAGTGATTTAAGAGGCCTGTTAAACTAATCAATAATCTAACTAGAGAAGTAACATTTGCAAAGCAAATGCATAATGTGTACCTTCGGCCATGGTCTGCCCTGTTAATTTTTACTTTAACACATTCACATACATGTACTACCAGTATATGATGACAGGAGTAGAACAGACCATGAAATTGCAACATTATGTAACCCAACACCAGTCACCATATGGTGACATACATCAACATATCATGTCATTGGCCAGGTCAGAGGTTAGTGTTTGGAACAGAAGAGTAGGAAGAAACTGAGCAAAAACAAGATGTTTTCCTTCGCGGTAAACATAAATAATATATAAAATACATATCAAAATATGAAAAGTATATAAAATTTTCATGGCCACACTGGGAAGATTCATTATTAGCTCTGGGTTTGGGGAGGCCGATGTGTTGAACTGACTGTGTGGTGACTGACTTTAGCTGTTGTGGTAGAGTATTCAACTCTGTGACTGTTCTCGGGAAACATCTGTATATCTACGTTATATGTCGTTTGTACCGCAAGGGTTGAGAGCACATCTCTCCCATCTGGTGTTGGGGTCCTGGGTATAGCACCAAGGTTCCGCCTCCCCGTCAGGGTTCCTACAGAAGTTCTCGTCCAGTCCGGCGGACGGGAAGTTCTCCGGAGTGCGGCTGTGAGGGTGCGGGGACTGGCTGTCCCACCGCTGGCAGGCGCGGCCAGACTCCGTGACGTTCCGGGCTCCCCTGTAGGACTCTCCGTTCCCGTCATAGCACTCCGACGCATCGACTGTGTTGAACGATAAGATAAGAAAGGTTTTCGCGCCTTTCGTTTTTACGTATTTAAAAGAGTGACTAACTTAGACCTAGGCCAAAGCCAGAAGTATACGTAGACGAAGAACCAAACCATTAAACTAAATAAGATGTTTTTTTTTCTGACTTCAAGACTGTGAAGTAACTTACAGCAAGATGGTATGCTGCAGTACTGCCATCTGACGCTAGGGTCCGTTGTGAAGCACCACGTTCGAGGCTCTCCATCCGGGTTCCTACAGTAGTTCTCGTCCAATCCGGCGTCAGGATAACTGGTCAGGACAACGGGAAGAACAGATGACATTCACTCCACGAAGATAGTCCGTACAACACTCAATAGATAGTCCGTAAGACACACATCTTAAATATGCAAGATTCTGCACGAATAATTATCAAAGGGGTGCTAGTGTAACGGAAATGAAAAGAAACCTACAGTGGGGGTCGCTGGAGGACAGACGTAGAATGTCCAGACTGTGCATGATGTACAAAATGACTAATAAACTGGTGGATGTACCAACCACTAAGTATCTGATACCAGCCCAGAAAAAAACAAGAAACAGTCATGCCTTCAAATATCAGAGTTATCAACCAAGAATTGAGGAATTCAAAAACTCGCATTTCCCCAGAACTGTCGACGTACACTGGAACTCGTTGCCACCAAGCACAGTTGGGGCATCATCACTAGAAAGCTTTAAACAACTCCTGCAATCAAATGTGCAAAGATTGAGTGTAACAAGTCGTTCGGTGTGATATAGCTAGCTGCCGGCGCGCCGCGTGCCTGCGAAGCTGGTGTGCCACGCCGAAGGGCGGTTATACCGGCTATACCGATACAGATGAAGGGAACAAGAGAAAGAGCGAAAGGTTCACCTGCTCGGCCGGTAGTTGTGCTGCTGAGGTGTCTGACTGTCCCACCGCTGACACGTCAGGCCGGAGTCCGTCTGACTGTGCGTGCCACGGTACGACGAACCCGCGCCAATCACACAATGTGTCGTTTGGACTTGAAAACAAAAAGAACATTTCAAACATGAGAAATGTATAATGTTTACCTTGACATGGTCTGTTCTGTTAATTCTTAGTCAAACACGTTCATATATATGGTGACAGGAGTCTAAATCCCTCCTGTTATAAAATTACAACATGGTGTAACCCAACACTAGTTACCATGGTGACAGACGTCTGGTTCAGGTCATTGACCTTTTCGTTTGGAGAAGAAGAAACAGCTAGAGCAAAAACAATATGGTTTCCTTCTGCGAAGGTAAACATAATTACATAAGGTTTTACAAACTTATCGTCACAAATTTAGCTTTATTATTTTTATTAATATCATATCTAGCAATTAGCAGTCTAAATGGTTGTACGCATACTGTAGTTGGCGCCGGCTCGTTAGCGTTTGGTGTTTCGATATTGATGGCTAGTGTATATGAACTAGGCACCGAATACTTACCTGTGAAATCATCACCCAAAATGAAGTCTCCAGTCCAGCCAGCTTAAGGGAGAGAGGAATAACAACATGTTACCTACAACGGGTGAACTGGTTAAATTATCATACAGCCAGACGACGTAGGCCAATCAGAGGTCCTCATGTTAAATTGGTTATGACGCCATGATCTCACAGAAGGGCCACTATGCTACTGAAGAACTCTTGTTCATACCGTGCCTTTTTTTATCGTAGATCTAAATGGAATGTGCCATACTTACAACAGAGGTCAAGCGGACAGTATTCCACCCGTACAGTTGGATCTATGGTGTAGCACCAAGGACTGGTGTCGTCATCAGGGTTTCTATGAAAAAAAAAACAGAAGCGGAAATTACACCATGTTGAAATTGAATGAGTATGCTGGTTAGGTTGTGTCGTTTTGCTGAACTACAGCACCTCCATCAAACTCCTTTCATGCCGTACCCGGAAATTCAAGCCGTAGCCGCTCAAAAATTCGTGCCGTACCCGGAAATTCGTGCCGTATCCGCGAAAATTTCAAGCCGTACACGGTAATTCGTGCCGTACCCTGTACTTTTTCGCCGTACCCAATGGCGGGTATCGCTCAGCCCCGGTGCGTAGTCACTCTAAATACCCTGTAAGTCGTGTCTAAATACCCTGTACGGCAACGATACACAACCTCATATAGCCTATGGTCTGGTAAATATTCCTGGCCACCTATCTGCCGAATGGCGTCGTACAAATCGCGCCCAATCTTGAGAACACTTCGCTCGGCCGGCCGATCAGCGGTCTCGGCAGATAGGTGGCCAGGAATATTTACCAGAGCATAGGCTATATGAGGTTGTGTATCGTTGACGTACAGGGTATTTAGACACGACTTCCGAGTGAATACGCACCGGGGCTCAGCGATATCCGCCATTGGGTACGGCGAAAAAGTACAGGGTACGGCACGGATTACCGTGTACGGCTTGAAATTTTCGCGGGTACGGCACGAATATCCGGGTACGGCCAGAATTTTTGAGCGGGTACGGTTGAATTTCCGGGTACGGCATGAATGGAATTTGATGGGGGTGTACAGTAGTTGTTATTAAGGATAGTTCTGTATGCGTAGTTCTGTGGAGGGTTACTTACCTACAGTAGTTGTTAGTAAGCCCGGCTTGTGGGTAGTTCTGTGGAGTCCTGTTGTGCTGATGAGGACTCTGGCTGTTCCATGATTGACACCGTCTGCCTGATGATGTCACTGCCACGGTTCCTCTGTAGTCGGCTCCGTCCGGCACATAACACTGATCAGCTATTGGACAACATAATTAATCAAGTTATTTCAGATGAAAGCTGAATTTGTATGTGACATTCGGCTACAAGCTTAAGAAACACCTGCTGAAGTTATAGATACGCGTATGGATATATTTGAAACGTAAACGTAGCATTTTTTCTGGAAATCTTTATAAGAAAGAGGCAAAGAGGCGATTACGTGTTGCTACTAGTAAGTAATTTATTACTTGCTTGGAATCCTGCCTTTTCATTATTTAGTAACTAAAGAGTTGTTGCCAGCTCACCGTAACATTTTGGGACCTGGCAGTAGTCCCAGAGAAGATTAGGATCTGTGGTGTAGCACCACGGTGTGTAGGGTGGGCCGTCTGGGTTCCTACAGTAGTTCTCACGTAGGTCTGCAAACGGGAACCTAGAGCGAAATACGTAGATTGCAAATGCTTAGTCAACGGGAAGATAACGGTTCAAAACTGTTGTCTATATAAGAAGTTCTGATCATGGGATTGATCAGAAGTTTGAAGCTTTCAACTTAATTTTATGACAGGATTCTTTACGTCAACCATTTGTGGATGGATCTTTTTGATATGTGGGTATGAATGTTTGTCCGTTTACAAAAAAAGAGTTTTCGACCATACTTTAAGTCGTACAAAATGAGCGAATATATATCGCGATCGTATGTTGAAAAAAATAGTATTGGAAATTTACTAATGTCATAGAATGCCGATATTAACTCAGAAAAATAAGAAAATGTGACGAAATGAAAATGAAGAGTGTATTATCATTCGCCATACCATACTGTGTGTTTAGTCATTTGTTCAACATTTATGACCACGTAGATTTCATATAATCAATGCCAAATGTTTTTTTATTCGCACGCTCGCGTCAGTTTTGGGTTTCCCAGACGATGTCATCCATATAATCAAATCAACATGGCCTAAGTTGGTAACCTGTTCGGGTAGTCCTGGTCGTGAGGAGTGACGCTGTCCCACCGCTGACACGTCACCCCGCCCTGCGTCCTGCTCACAGTCCCACGGTACGTCAGACCGCTGCCGAAGTAACAGTCGGTCGTATAGGCTGGGGGGGGGGGGATTCAAAAGACTGTTGTATTGGGATACACTAGTTCCTTTTAGACAACCAAGATAGTTAGACAGAAGAATAAGCGGTCCGAAATAGGCATACATCAAATAATATCAAATCAATCAAAAATCAAATAAATAGAAGTAAAGGGATGAATATCTGAGGATGAAAGATATCCTCATGTCTACCTACCAACCGTATAAAGTTGTTGATCCACCATAATGATTGTCTATGGTTTGCATTTCCCCTATCATGCTACTCTACGGTTTCGTTACCAGTGCCTGTCCTTGGTGCTGAACGTAGCATCACAACATGATGACTCCCCAACTTATCGTCATAACGTCGGTATCTCTTACTCATTTTTAAATACAGAAGTATAAATGATATACTAGATGTTGACAGTTCTAGCAATAGTCTTCACCAAAAGAAAAAAACGTATTACATAAGAAATATCTAGGGTTATATGGCCCCTCTACCTTCATGCCAAGAATAAGGTAAATTAATGGTAAGCACGAACTCAAGTAACAGAAGAATAAGCGGTCTGAAAAAGGCATACATCAAATAATATCAATCATACAAAAATCAAATAAATGATAACTTGTAAAGGGATGAATATCTGAGGATGAAAGATATCCTCATGTCTACCTACCAACCGTATAAAGTTGTTGATCCACTATAATAGTTGTCTATTGTTTCCATTTCCCCTACCATGTTACTCTACGGTTTGTTACCAGTGCCTGTCCTTGGTGCTGAACATAGCATCACAACGTGGCGACTCCCCAAATTATCGTCAAAACGTCGGTATCTCTTACTCATTTTGAAATGGATGTTGACAGCTCTGGCAGTAGTCTTCTCCAAAAGAAATAAAAAAAACGTATTTCATAAGAAATATCTGGGGTTATATGGCTACTCTACCTTAATGCCAAATTTTATGTCATTTGGCCAAAATATGAAGAAAAAATTTAATCCTTTTTTTTCGTTTGGAGAAGACTATTGCCAGAGCTGTCAACATATCTATTTCAAAATGAGTAAGTAAGAGATTCCGATTATATGACGATAAGTTGGGGAGTCACCATGTTGTGATGTTACGTTCAGCACCAAGGACAGGCGCTGGTAACAAAACCGTAGAGTAACATGATAGGGGAAATGCAAACCATAGACAATCATTATGGTAGATCAACAACTTTATACGGTTGGTAGGTAGACATGAGGATATCTTTCATCCTCAGATATTCATCCCTTTACTTCTATTTATTTTATTTTTGATTGATTTGATATTATTTCATGTATGCCTATTTCGGACCGCTTATTCTTCTGTTACTTTTAAAAGTTCGTGCTTACCATTAAGTTACCTTATTTTAATTTGCCCCTTGATTGTACATAAGTTCGTTCAGCGATTAATTTATGTTGTATTATGATTATTTTTATTGTTTTTATTATTATTTCTATTTTCACCCCCAGGGTGAACCGCCTTCCAGGGCGATATGTTCCCTGGTTAAATAAATACATAAACAATGAACAATTTCACTTGTTAAGGTATAAATCGATGACATTTTATCCATATGTATTACCCGTAACATGCAGTTGTTAAAATATGAATATTAATGTACGTTAACAAAATTCGATGAAATTTGCAATACGGACACTTACAGAAATATTGGTCTGGTGGGGCGGTCGGCGCTTGCGTTGGACCGGATCCTTCAGAGAAAAACAATTATAGGTGACATTAACAATGCAATGAATGTGAATGAAAGACCTTTATTGAACGTTTTTGCTCTTTCAAGCAAAGTGCAGATCAAGGGGGTGAAGCAAAAATATAATGACAGCGATACCTTACTACAGCTATACAGACTTATGTTAACTACCATGTACAGGTTCAACTTCTCGCTTGTTCATGTAGGAATCATATAGTCGATGAACGAATATAAATTTAGGCAGCAGGAAAATAAAGAAGAAGATAAGATACCTTTATTGTACATTCATGCCACGACGGGCTAGGTACAGGTCAATACTTAACAGACCCATAACAAACGTATGTAGAAAAGTGGAGACAAAAGATGCACTACTTGACTAAGACATACATACATAAAGAACACACAAGGCTAATACAAAGTGTTCTAGCTACTGAGCTAATACAGAGTAGTCAACTTCTTCTCGCTTTTTCTTAGAATTGAAAATGTGGGAACAGATCATGTTTGTGATACAGGGTTTGTCTAGGCGCATCAAAAATATAAATCTATCGTTTCCATTTAGGTGCTCGAAGTATGGGAACTTCTCTTTGATATGATTAAAAAGCACAGATCTTTCATTGGAATAAAATACATGCACATTGCGTATAGGAATTGTGTATGATAGACTTACCACAGAGAGGCAAACCGCAGTACTCCCACCTCGTCCCCGGGTCCAGGGTGTAACACCACGGCTGGGTACCCTGGCTAGGGTTCCTACAGTAGTCCTCCTGTAGCCCGGCGTTAGGCTGACTGCTGGGTGTGTACGAGTGGGGGTGGGGGGACTGGCTGTCCCACCGCTGACACTTTCGACCGGAAGCCACCACGTTAGCCGTCCCTCTGTACTCATGTCCACTTCCGGTATAACAGTCATCTTGTCCATCTGGTAGAGCAAAAAAAATATATACCACGTGACAAGCCACGTGACAAGCCCCACTGGGTCAGTCTACTGAGGAAGGCCAGAGTGACTGGTCGAAAGCTCTAGGTGAGAGAACTTTTTTGTGTTGGATCTAAAGTTGTAACTTTACACAGAGAAAAAGATGTTTAAATGGCTTACGTAATATTGATCAATAGAAAGGTTTTTCTGTCTTGTGTATTAAAAATTCTGTTACAAATTTTTCAAAGATTTTTTTACAGATATGCTTAAATCGGCCTGCAGGTAGTTTTCATTATTGTTTGTTCTTGTTGTGTTTCATCAATGAGCTTCTATCACCATAGACTTAAGCCTTAGTCGACAAATTGCCATGCCATTCACCAGTTTCCCATCCCCAGAATGCTTAGCGAAAACAGGGGATCTAAACCTCATTTGCATATTTGCATAGACCCCCTGTTTTCGCATTGCATTCTGGGGATGGGAAACTGGTGAATGCCATGCTACTCACAACATGAAGGTATGCTGCAGTACTGCCAGCGGACGCCAGGGTCCGTTGTGTAACACCACGGCCGGGGTTCTCCATCCGGGTTCCGACAGTAATTGCCCTGAAGACCACCGTTTGGATAACTCGTAGAGTTGTAGTTGTGCTCGTGAGGGGTTTGGCTGTCCCACGCTTGGCAGGTTAAACCGTCCTGTGTGGTGCTCTGTGTTCCCCTATAAGACTCTCCGCCCCCGTACAAGCAGGTTGTCGGATACACTTTAAAAAGTATATGGTTCCGTTAGTACCGTTATATACATCATATAGAACTGGATTTTCTCTATTGCTGCTGATAGATTTGCATTATTTTGCATGATGTACAAAATGACTAGTAAACTGGTGGACGTCCCAACTACTAAGTGCCTAATACCAGCCCAGAGGAGAACAAGAAATAGCCATGCCTTCAAGTACCAGAGTTATCAACCAAGGATTGAGGTGTTCAAGAATTCATTATTTCCTAGAACTATCGCATGCAGAGTGGAACTCACTGTCGACCAAGCACAGTGGGGACATTTTCATTAGATAGCTTTAAACAATGTCTAGAGTTAGAAGTTCACGGGTTAGGTGTAACAAGTCGATCGGTGTAATATAGCCAGCTGCCGCCGCGCCGCGTGCCTGCGAAGCTGGTGTGTTACGCCGAAGGGCGGTTATACCGGCGATACAGATACAGATACAGATCAAATACAATGTGCAGTGCGATGTAATATTTGTATTCTGTGCCATCCGTTTGATATCGTTTGATATTAGACACGTGACATAATTAAGTGTGTGATTAGGAAACGTAATATACGTTCCGCAAATAAACGTCAAATATATATGTCACTCAAGGGCCAATGTTTGATGTTTACTGCAATATTATTGTAAAATTGATATTTTACAGCCTTCGAAGCGGTGGGGCTGTTACGTTGGCTTTATCACAACGTGGACTGCGTCTACGATCGTTTTTTATAGAAACATTTCAAACTGAACCGAAGAGAAACATGCAGATCCGTACGTGAAAGAGATCGAGAATTTGTGTTGGAATTTCAGAATTATACAATGAATGAATGAATGGAAGACCTTTATTGTACACACATACCCACTGGGTTAGTACAAGTCACAAAAAAGGATGGAATATAGATAACGTGACATATATACATCGTCAAGTAGTTACAATGAAGTAAATTCAGTTTCTTCTCGTTTCTTAGTAATGCAAAAAGGTAAGAACGATATGTTTCAATACAGAAGGTTTGTCTAAGCTGATTAGAAATATAAATTTATATATAGCTTTCCCGAATTCCCAACAACCAACAGAATAAATACATTTTCTACATTTCATGAATTTTAGATAGATTTTATCATAGGCAACAGATGGGAGAGGAGCTATATAGAACCTATCTATGATAAATTGGGTGGTAAAATGTTTATTACTTTTCCGATACCACTGTAATTGGTTTGGCCCTTGGCTATGAACGGTTGAACTGTCTTTGACGCATCATTGTCTGGGTGCCTCCACACAATCCCAGGGCTCTGTTAAGCGACGGTCACAACTCGCCGTGCGTGCTTTTTGTCCGTACGTTTTTGTCGTGGCTACGTCTGCTACGTTTTTTCTGCAAACGTAGGGTGGCCGGCCGAGGGAGTACGTCACTCGCACGGTTGCGCAAGGTGTACGTACGTGGTCTGCACGACACGCCTGGCCGTCAGCGGTTGCGTGCATCGTACGTTGCGCAAGTGGTAAGTGAGTTGTACGTGCTTACAACGCACGATCTCTGTGCGCTTGCTACGTTGCCGCGTACAGGCCGTACCTACACGTGCGGCGTACGCACGGTTTCCTTACTCACTCGCACGTTGTAAGTGCGTGCACCTCCTGTTAACTTCATCATCACTAGCCGCCCTGGTGTCTTCCGCGGCCCGTTTCTTTGGGTCTTGTCTGGTAGTTTTCTTCTTAGCCTTCCTGGGCATCTTGGAGACGAGTTGGCAGTCGCCCGTCAAGTTGTCTTTATATACTGTAGAGATCAGGTGCGTTGCACGTGCGTTGCACGTGCGGAGCACCTGGTATGGTGCACGTGTGTTCTGCGTGGTCATTGAGCAGGTCAACTGGGAAGTGAGGAGTAAGCACGGATGACGCAAGCACCGTGCGTGGCACGCACGTGCTTCGTGCGCTGTCCGTACAGCAATTGCACGTGAGAATAGTGAAGTTAGACTCACGGAGTCCGTACGTTGCACGCTCATAGGCTGTACGGGGCACGCGCGTCGCACGTACTTGCACGCACGGGTGGTAAATCCGCAGACCGCACGTAGAAAAAGTATTACATGCACTTAAAGTTCTACGGCGTGTCTGCGTGCTCCCAAATCCGTAGGATTCCGTACGGAGGTGGTACTCACCACGCAGGGATGCCCTACGATTGCCCACGTTTTTGCACGTAGACAGCACGCAGAAGCACGTACGGCGAGTTGTGACCGAGGCTTTACGGACCATTGTCTCTGACGCCTAGAAATTACTTGTGGGGTTGTGTGTTACCAAGTGGTGCACGATACAATACGTGTGTTCGCTGTGGCATCATTTAGCTCGAAATTCTTGGTAATTCAAGTGGTGCACGATACAATACGTGTGTTCACTGTGGCATCATTTAGCTAGAAATTCTTGGTAATTTTGTAGCTTAAAGGCATCCAGTGCAGTTTTTATTAGGGCTAGGAAACCAGATTTTTCAAAGTCAATATTCTAGTCACTTATCTACATTCTGAGTTGAAACCACACTATCCCAATGTATATTGACCCTCACGGAGCAAAAACACCCAAAATTCTGACGGAAAATGGTTACTGCAAGGGCCCTAGGCTGATTTTTAGGGTACCACCCAGAAAATAAAGGAGTCATCTTGGGGCTTGTTTCTGCAGTTTTAAATGCGCAAAGTATGAAATGCTGATTTAAATGTGCTAATGTGAAGCAGTATGTGTCAATATCACAAAGATTGCTTTATTCGAATATTTCCAGTTTTGCTGACCTGAAATCACATTGGATGCCTGTAACGAGAACTAGACGTCTGCCCCGAGGAAGGTAGTAGCAGAATTAACGAAACGTCGGTACACGATGAATACTTTATGTGCGCGTTGCCGTAGGCCCTATCGTAAAAGGAAATGGCAAAATTGTAGATACGGTATTGGCTTTCCTCTTGGGGTGTGCAAGACAGTCAAAAATCGTTTGGAGTAGGTAGAGATTGATCTGAGACCGTGTGGGCATGCAATTTCACCAAACTGGCATCGATTCAGCTGTGTTTGGAGGATAGTTTATACCTCAGTTTCGTCCTTTCATGGTCGACGTCATGTCGCGAGAGAAATCTGAGGTAACTGTTTACATAAAACATCGATACACGGTAAAATCACCTCCTAGAAAATAGCATAAGGCCACACCGTCTTAATTTTATGGAAGACATCCTCCGAAGACCCCCAAACTAGTGCGCGCGGGCGAATAAAAAAAATCCGGCCAAAAATAAAAATTTTACTAAAGCACAGGAATACAAAGCTGGTATTGTGACTTTGCGGCAGTACATAGCGACGTATACGACAAGCCGGCACATGCTGACTTTTTGTGGAATTTATGAATCGACACTGTACGTGTGTACTGAGTTCTTGAGTCGTGGAGCTTCGGTAGCCTGGGTGCCGTCCTCCAGAGTTACCATCGGCTCCGTATTGTCGCCAACTACCATGGAATACCCAGGCCTAGAGCCAGGTCTAGAGCCAGGCCTAGAGCCAGGTCTAGAGCCAGGCCTAGAGCCAGGCCTAGAGCCAGGCCTAGAGCCAGGCCAAGAGCCAGGCCAGCGCCTCGTAGGACGTGAATTTTTTTTGAGAACAAGCGAAAATCAGTGCACGCGCGGATGTTACTCGTATCCATAAAATTAAGGCGGTGTGGCCTAAAACATGACTAGACGGCAAAGTCACTTCCGAGAAAATAGCGTAAGTTCACGATTACAGGAAGTGTGCATTAGGATTCATGCCCACGATCCATCCGTTTGTTTACGTACGGTGTTATATCATTTACATGGATGCCATTATTCACTTAGAGATTGGTTTGAACGCAGCACTCGTGAAAGGACTGTATTGGGTTGTTTTTCTTCCCAACACGGCACTACGGTGGAATGGTAATTGTTCAGTCAACGTTTAGAGGTGAGGGGGCCGTCCTGGAGGTCGTTTAGAAATTCAAAAAGTAAACTTACCACATTGGCCTAAATTTGATATTTAGCACCGTGTCCAAAATGCTCCCTTACTTCCCCACCGTTCCCTACCACAAAAAAAAATTTACTACTAAAATCAAAGAACCCACATATTATAGAAGAAGTGGGTAAATTCGTCTTCCACTGCCTAAAAAGAAGAAGTCAAACCCAGTAAATCTAGTACCATGCATGTTGTAGAATATAGTATAATGCTAGACGTAGATATAGTCTCACATACCACTGTATTTTCTTTCTCATGTTGTTTGTAACTGCAATTACCCCTCGGGCATGTATTTGCAATAAACTTTTTTTAAAATTAATTTTGTATTATCAAATATACCTATATATCCAATACGGTTGCAGTTTTTTGGCTGCTAAATACGATTCAGAGAAATTTATATTTCCCGCATTTTTTTTTGTTATACAGTATGATACTATCTTCCATAGAAAAAGAGAAACTGTTTGTTTGCTATTATCACAAACGCATAAGTCACATCAAGGAGCTTCTTGGTCACATTTAACAAGTGACTTGTGAAGATCGTTGTACCAGCAGATGCGCACGCTGTTACTGTATCTTATCTTATACTAACACATGTTACATATATAGATAACGTCACATGTTATCAGATGCCAGCCGGACGCACACTACTCTTCAAGCAGAGGTTTTTGGCTTCTTTTTCCCAGCAAAGCCGGATGGCAAATAGATACCGCCCTGCCAAATTGATACTACCTTCCTTGCCAATTTCATTCTGTCTCGCCAGTTTTCTAGTCTTGCCAATATGATACTGTCCTGCAGCCACCAAAAAGATCTATCTGGAGATTATTACACACCAAGCTTTCTTATGTTTATCCTTTGCTCTTATGCCTAATAACTTATGATTTGACTGATGGAATTTTTTTTTGTTCAGTTGGACATGTTTTTGATAGTCTTACTTTATTGTTTAGTCAATTAGTTAGTTAGTTCGTTGTGTTAAATCTAGATTATTTTGTATCTATTTTGATTTAATTTGTTTGTTTCGTTGTCACTTATTCACAATACACGTGTGTAAAAAGAGGTCATAAAAACAATTGGATTTTAGGAGAACCCACTCGATAAACCCTTAGGTTTCTTGGGTTCTCCCGTACATTTGGTTGTACATATTCATAACATACTGTTTTTATTTTTATGTGCAAACTGGCAATAAACAATAAACAGACAAAGGCTTACAATATAAATATTGTAACTTGAACAGATAGAGGACGAACGCCATTTCGTATAGCAAAGAGAGAACTGTATAGGTTTATACAGAACCTATTCCCCTATTTCATACACTTGAGTACGGTAGAAAAATTTATATTCCTAATGCAACGAGACAAACCACCCATCGAAAAAAACATATCTGTTCCTTTATTTCTACAATAACTGAAGAACGAGAAGTTGAATTCATATAACGATACTTAGTTAATTTTGTATCTGTTAACTGTATCCATTCATCTTGTTTTGTTGTGACCTGTACTTAGCCAAGTGTGGTAAGGGACTGTACGNGAAGTCAAGAAACTGAACAGAGAGATCAGAAAGCAGATGCGACGCTGCTACTGGAGATATACTGAAAACCTATTCTCCCCCATGAGTTCAGGAGAAGACACCAGGACATGCCAAAAGAGATTCTGGACTTACGTGAAACATCAGCGTTCCACTACCACTGGCATCCCCGCCCTGAAGTCTAACGGAAAGCTTGTCACTGATCCCAAACAGAAGGCTGAACTCCTGAACAAACAGTTCTACACTGCATTCAGCGAGGGCGCCACATACACAGCATCAGAGTTCAAAGACCGGTGCTCACTACCTGGCTCCCGTGACAACTTTCCCCCCATGGATGACATACAGATTAGCACAGCTGGCATTGAGAAACTCTTGGCAAAGTTAAACCCCGCCAAAGCAGCCGGCCCAGACGGCATTACTCCACGCGTGCTGAAGGAACTGGCTAAAGAACTGTCTCCCATTCTTACCACCATTTACCAGTCATCACTGCGCACAGGTCAAGTACCTCAAGACTGGAAGGAGGCGTTAGTGGCACCAGTGTTTAAAAAGGGAGAACACTACAAGGCATCAAACTACCGCCCCATCTCCCTCACCAGCGTTCCCGCTAAAATCCTTGAACATGTCCTAGTTAGTTCCATCATGCACCACTTGGAATCAAACAACATCCTATCTACACAGCAACATGGCTTTCGCAAACACCGTTCCTGCGAGACCCAACTCCTTGAATTCACAGAAGAGGTGTTTTCAGCAATGGAGAACGGTGTTACGACTGACGTAATCATTATGGATTTCGCGAAAGCGTTCGACCGCGTAAAACCGTAGTCTACTTGTGCACAAGTTGGATTACTACGGGATTCGCGGCAACACAAACAGGTGGATAGAAAGCTTCCTTAGCGACCGCCGGCAGGCTGTGGTAGTCAGCGGCACCCAGTCAAGCTACGTGAGTGTGCGATCGGGCGTCCCACAGGGCACGGTGATAGGTCCAAGCCTCTTCATCGTGTACATTAACGATCTACCGCAGAGGATCTCGTCCCCTTCCCGACTATTCGCGGACGACACCGCTGTGTACCGGCTGATCTCCTCTCCCAAAGACCCCCCAAAGCTTCAAGAGGATCTCAACAAGCTGGAGGACTGGGAGAGGGAGTGGGACATGTCCTTCCACCCAGACAAGTGTTATCAGCTACCCCTGACGAGAGCTAGAAAACCACCGATCGCAAATCCCAGCTACACCCTCCATGGTCACACACTAGCACGAGTATCCTCTACCAAGTACCTGGGTGTTACGCTTCAGACAGACCTTTCCTGGCGCATGCACATCGACAATACATACTCCAAGGCCAACAGGACATTGGGCTTCTTAAGGCGAAATCTTAGAGTGTGCTCCATCAAAACCAAAGAGCTTGCATATAAAGCCTTGGTCCGCCCAATTGTGGAGTATGCCTGTTGTGTATGGGACCCCTACACCGACGCTGACACAAATAAGATCGAGAAAATCCAACGAAGGGCAGCACGCTTTGTTCTGAACAGACACCGAAACACCTCTAGTGTCTCTGACATGTTGGACGAGTTACAGTGGGCTTCTCTCCAAGGCCGCCGCCGTACCACCAGACTCGCCATGATGTACAAGATCCAGCATGACCTTGCATGTGTGAGATGCGACGCCTTGAAGCCCGTGTCTGGCAGCAGGAGAAGTCGGAGAGGCCACAGTCAACAGCTCCAGGACATAACTTGCCGCACGAACTACAAACACTATTCCTTTCTTCCTCGCACTATCCGCGATTGGAACGCCCTGCCCACAGACACTGTCCAATCCCCGTCCCTGGCCACCTTTGTCTCGAGGGTGTCCAGTCCGGCCTAGACTCAGTCACGCTGGTGACCTTCGACCCGAGACATGTCAATTATTGCCGGTATCGGCAGTTGGACATTACCGGAAGAAGAAGATATTTATATATTTAGCGGGGGGAGGGCCGGTCGTCTGGGGGGGGAGGGTCAAGGAAAAAGTTTTTGGCTTAGGGGGAGGGTCTAGGAATAATGTTTGGGCCTGGGGGGAGGGTCAAGGTAAAATATTTTTCTCCATATCCAAGATAACTTCAGACGTTCAAAATTTGCCTCTCAAAGTACGGGAAATATCGTTTTTGGTGACCTACAAATTAATTTTTCCGGAGGAAAATGCTCCGAACATGATCTAAAAAATATGCAATAAGGTCTTCATTCATTCAATATACAGTAATGTGCATTGAAGCCGGCAAACGTGGTTTCTGTCTAAGGGAATATTATGGGTTGCTCTGAGGGATCACATAAATTGTCGGATCAAATCATTTTCGTGTTGGTCCAACCTTTCGTCCTATACAGATCGATTTCAACCTTTAAATCCCTGAAGCAAACCGTGTTATGGATGGTGCAGAATATAAGGCCACACTAATGCAATTTGTTGGTTCTCGGATTTTTTTTAGAAAAACTATGAAGCGACAGAGCGAAAAAGACTTTTAAAAACAGGCCTTGGCATCCTATTATAGCCCCAAATGCTACGATTGGAACCATGAAGTCAACACAAAAGGCTGGTTCATATTTAAACAACGAATTTTGAACTTTTAACCAAAACATTAAAAGAGTGAAAAACTGTAACAACTAGGACGAAAAGGAATATCCTCAACTGTTGGGAGCAAAATATGAGCATTTTTAGTTGATTCAGAACCATAATCTTTTTTTTTTCTTTTTTTGCAAATCAGAAAAAAATGAAGAGGAGAATCCGAGAACCAACAAATTAAATTGGTGTGGCCTAAGTACAGATATATTTTAATAA
>NW_017804575.1:745841-755493 GCF_001625305.1 Branchiostoma belcheri
TAAATTGGTGTGGCCTAACACGGGCTGAAAAAACTGACGTTCCAGAAACGGCTACATTATTTATGAAATGCCCGGGCGTCCTGTTATGTTAGCTGCGAATCATTAGCAACTAATAAGCTTGTCGCATGTCATTTTCAGCGTATTTTTTATTAAGTTTAGGCCGCACCAATTTAACTTGTTGGTTCTCGGATTCGCTTCATTTTTTTCTGATTTGCAAAAAAAAAAAAAAGATTCTGGTTCTGAATCAACTACAAAATGCTCACATTTTGCCCCCAACAGTTAAGGAAAGTCTTTTTTCTTCCTAATTGTTACAGTTAACGTTTTTCCATCTATCAATGCAATGGTTTGATTACTTACTTTACTTACTTAATGTTTTGATTAGAATTTCAAAATTCATTAGCCCAGCCTTTTGTTTTGACTTCATGGCTCCTTTGACATCATTTCTGTATCTGTATCTGTATAACCGCCTTTCGGCGTAACACACCAGCTTCGCAGGCACGCGGCGCGGCGTCCATTTGGGGCTATACTAGCATGCCTAGTCCTGTTTTTATTTATCTTTTTTTTATTTCGCCCTGTCGCTTCATTTTTTTCTGAAAAATCCGAGAACAAATAAATTAAATTGGTGTGGCCTTCACTTAGGTATGTTATAACACAGCGTACATGCTCAAGTCAACCGATACTGTGCTTATTACACACTCAATTTCATAACGAAACTAAAATCATGAATATTATATAGTATATATATGAGCTTAATGAACACGCCTTTAAGTATTCTAATGGACTAAATTGTCGTTTGTAGAAACTTAGGCCACAGCAAGTAATTTTTATGGATGACATCTACGCGCACATTAATTTTCGCCTGATATTGGAGGAAAAAAAACCAAGAAATTTTGTTGCCTTCTGACAGTGGTCACCATGCGGAAAATGGGCAAAGATGTCTGCTGCCATGCCGGAAGGTGGATGGCAGATAACTATGAAGAGAGGAGACAAGAAAAGGCTCTGTTTCTTACTTTGATGCAGTGATATGTGATGTTGGCTGTGTATATGTGATGTTCCCACTGAATCAAAACCATTTGTACAATGATTGAGTCAAAATTTTAAAATGTAGGAACCTTGTTTTTTTTTGGCCCGCCTTGTTTTTTTCGCCCGCTCGCATTAGATTTGGACTCTGCGGAGGATGTCATCCATAAAATTTACTTGCTGTTTTTTTTACTTGCTGTTTTATTTTATGAAATTTATTTCCTTGTTTTTTTTTCGCCCGCTCGCATTAGATTTGGACTCTGCGGGGGATGTCATCCATAAAATTTACTTGCTGTGGCCTTAGGGCTGTTTTTGGGGAAACCTTTTCCTGGGCCTCAGGTCTGAACTGCTCCTAAGATTGATTTTGCCCCACCTGCGACACTTCACTGTGGGTTTATGGTCAACCAATCTGTCGGGACTCTTACGGGTCAGAACGTGGGGCGTTAATTATCTAACCTGAGGGTGGGAAACGATGTTAAAAACACTCTACAAGTCATGTGTAGTTGATAATGAAATAACGTATAATTTATATGTCGAAAAAGACAATGCTTGGACAATAGAGTGGTTCATTTATAGGGGTAATAGACTACCTTCAACAAGTATTTAATCCTAGATTCAAGTCTACCCTTAGTAGTATGTACGATTTAACATATACCAGTACGTATGAAGAGTCAAATGCCTTCACTATATATGATATGAAACGGTGGGGCTTCAAATGACGCATTTGCTGTCAACAGAACAGCAGCGATCTTGTAGTTGAGTGAAGTGCTATATAATGTAGTCTGCGTAGAGTCTAGAAGACACCGACACTTATAAAGACAAGGACTTACCTATGAAGGATTGCGTCCCCTGGGCCTCACACATGGACATGTAGGTAACTAGTAGGAACGGCAGAGAAAACATGATGGTCTCTAGTACTGAATGAGTGAGACACAACAGAACACGTAGTACGTGAGTCAACGTAGGCAGAAATATTACTACCAAGCACGCGAATACTATGTAGGAGCATGCATGTTATCATGAAAGTTCATCTGTGTTGGTAGTAATCATAGTAAAACGTTGAACTTTATTCCAACACACAGTTTACAGAGATCAAATTTTCAGCGACCACTGTCGCCTTCATCAGGATAATTAATGACCAATCACTTCACAACGTGGTCTCGCGAGAGTTACGGTTTAAAAACACGTGACCTTATAAAGTCTCGTGTGAATAAGGTCACGTCTTTGTAGGCCGTAACTCTCGCGAGACCACGTTGTGAAGTGATTGGTCATTAATTATCCTGATGAAGGCGACAGTGGTCGCTGAAAATTTGATCTCTCTGTAAATTGTGTGTTGGAATAAAGTTCAACGTTTTACTATGAGCATGCATGTTATTTACATGTATCGCAACTCTACTAGTACACTATGTACGTGTATGTTGACACACTGTCAGAGGGCAACAAAATTTCTTTTTTTTCTTTCCAAAATGTGGCGAAAATTAATGCGCGCGTAGATGTCATCCATAAACATTACTTGCTGTGGCCTAAAGATGGCGTACGCGTTGTTTACTGCCTTGTGAGGTGACCTCTGTACCGAGCTGACGAGTTTAAGGGTCGTTCTCTTAGGTAATAATAATTTGACCTGCGTTTACAAATCTACTGGATTATGACAAAGCATCTACGAAGCAAAGGTGAAAGATATTAACTATCACTCCTTTGAGAAAGGTCACACTCAAGTTGAAAACAATTTTTAGACATTGGAGATGGGCATACTGAAATGAGCAAAAGGGAGAGAAGGAAGAGGCGTTTGTTTTTGAATTACCGTCTCCTCCTAAACATTGTGAAATGAAACATCCCTGAGACACGGTGGTTGGCACTACGTACTTTGTCATTTCCAAACATTCTGTGAACTAAGGAAAAAAAACTGTTCATAAAAAGCTGATGTTCGTATTTTAGAGACTTCTTTGGGGAAAAAACTTAAAAAAAAAAACTTCTCGAATGTGAAACACATCGAGTGCCACATTTAGTGTTCTCAAGTTTTCCGAGCTAGCTATAATTACCTTCGCCAAGAAGGTTATGTTTTCAGTAGCGTTTGTCTGTGTGTGTGTGGGTGGGTGTGTTTGTGTGTGTGTGGTTTAGCAAGATAACTCGAGAAGCAGTGGATGGATTGGAATGAAACTTGGTAGGTGGGTAGGTCTTCATGAGACCTAGAAATGATTAGATTTTGGGCCCCCTTGCGGCTTTCCTAGGTACTGCAGCTGAACTTCCGGTTTTGATATCTCATGTTCTGGACATGCTAGGGTCATGAATTTTGGTTGGTAGATAGCTCTTGGGGTAGGGAAGACGTGACATGAGTTTGGGTCCCCTAGCGCCTTGTTCTAGAACTGCAGGAGCATTTGTTGAAAAAAAAATTGAAGGACGATAACTCAAGAACCGGTTGACGTATTGTCGTGATTTTTGGTATGTAGGTAGTTGAAGTGATGCTGGACATAATCAGATGGCAATTATGCAAATCAGGAGCTAATTTGCATAATTAATGAGGAAATTCTATAAATCTGCTTTGTTCGATAATAGAACTATGAAACACTTGTGACATCTACTTGAGAACGAGAAAAACATCTGAGGATATAGATTATGTAAATGAGGACCTAATTTGCATAATTAATGGCAAATTCTTATAATTCCATAGTTGTAACTGCTGCACCCCGAATTTCATACTTGCCACATTTGGAAGTTAAGTGAAGGTGAACATCAATAAATATAATTTATTCAAATTTTGACCTGATTTGCATAATTTATGAGGAAGTGCTACAATAGCCTTTTTGTTATGATAAGGCTGTCATTGGATGGAGAATATGATCAACTGATATAATCCATGCAAATGAGGCTCTTATTTACAAAATCAATGATTAAATTGTATAATTCGTCACCCGCAAGGGTTAACATCATTTGGCGAAGGTATGAGATCGTGGAACTCTTGTTAGGCATATTGTAATACAGCAGCTGTACTAGTATTGATGTGGTTATATGTCTAGCTATATATGGACATTACTTTGGCAATTGACTGGCTTCTAGATGAACAGGTTAAACGGGAAAAAGAGCACAGTAGCACAGATACACACAGAAAGGTGCCAGCTGGACACACACTTATCACAGACAGTCCTTCTGAAAACTGCGGAATTAATTCTCTATTAACATTAGGGTACACAACATCCTCTGCTGTATTCATTCTATTACGAAGGAGAGTATTTACCCCCTGCCCATGTATTTGTTTATTTGTTTATTTCCATCTTTCACAAAGTGAAAGGGAGGGCAAACCAGGTGCATACACACCTTGACAAGTTGCCCTCCCCCATACAAAAACACAATATACAACATCAAAATTTACATAGTCAATAACAACAAGTGAAAATACATTAATATAGAAGGTTAAGGATAATTCAAATATATCTAATAAGTAGTTATAATATATTGTGTTGAAATAAGACTAAGTGCGGTCTAGAAGCAATACAAGAACTACACCCACAAGAAGTGGTCCAAGTACATGGCAGGTCAAGACTGTAATGTGTGTTAAATGTATGTAGATTAAGGTATCAACATCTTTGAAAAGGAATGCACGTGTTTGTGCAAAGAAACAACTAACGTGTCAAGGTGTTTGCTACTAAAAGATTGAACAGGTGCAGCTTACATAGCGATCCCACTTTTCACAACACTGTGTCATGCATGCACACAAAACGTCGGATTCAAAATGTAACGGTTTTTCAGTACTACACTGGTTGGCTCTGAGAATGTTTGTACGTGGTAATGCAATGGCACCAGTTATTGCACAGGTGCAGCTTACATGTACATAGCGATCCCCTTTTCTCGTCATGCATGCACACAAAACGTCGAATTCAAAATGTAACGATTTTTCAGTACTACCATGTGGTTGGCTCTGAGAATGTTCGTACGTACATCCCGTAGACGTAGATAGGTGGTAATGCAATGGCACCAGTTATTGAACAGGTGTAGCTTACATAGCGATCCCACTTTTCACAACACTCTGTCATGCATGCACACAAAACGTCGGATTCAAAATGTAACGGTTTTTCAGTACTGCCATGTGGTTGGCTCTGAGAATGTTCGTACGTAGACGTAGATAGGTGGTAATGCAACATGGCACCAGTTATTGAACAGGTGTAGCTTACATAGTGAGTGAGTAGCTTACATAGCGATCCCACTTTTCTCAACACTTTGACATACATGTACACAAAACGTCGGCTTTAAAATGTAACGGTTTTTCAATACTTCAATGTGGTTGGCTCTGAGAATGTAGACGTAGACGTAGACAGGTTATAATACTATGGCGGGAGCCATGATGAATATCACCTACCTGCCATAAGCCCCAAAGCCGCTAGGAACGAACTGGCTGGCGCCATGCTTGATCACAGACGCGATCTTTCTCCAAGAAAATATCCCTAGTGACGTTTGGGTCAGGAGAATACGCTTTCTTCACTGTTCACGATCTGTTGGGGACACTGCAAGGTGCTTGAACTAAGCCAAAATGTCTCCCTGAGAACACTGAGTCTAATGATTAACAATAACCACACATGTGGTTCAGATATACCTTAGCTACCACGTCCTTTGGTGACATGGCAAATGTCAAGAGGGTACCCGGGCCTTACGGCAAACAAAGATAGCGAATCAGATACGAAGGATGTGTTACCAGGGAATGATACTAGCTGTTGTTACCAACATCAAGCCATTGTATAACTAGCGGCATCTTGTATTATCGGGCCTGTACATGCCATAACTCACACACTTATTGGTGAAATAACATGTTTGCTGGTGACAAAAGAAAATATTTACCTCCGTCACCTTTTCTTTAGAATTTGCAGAGTTATCTAAATGTCTAATGGTTTTATGGTATCTCATTGGAGTGCGTTTAATTTGTGAAGAGGTTTTGTGTGATTGAATTTTGGGACGTGAAGGCATGTCATAAACATGCTTCATCATGCTGACCTCCGTGAATAGAATCTGACATTTATTAACTTTTGTTTGTCAAAAAATGGGTTAAACAGGAACCTCGTACGTCATATATTAGTGTTGGGAATTTAGGCCACAAAAAGTAAATTTTATGGATGACATCCTCCGCAGACTCCAAATCTAATACGATAGGGCGAAAAAAACAAGGCGGGCTAAAAACAAGATTCCTACATTTTCAAATTTTGACATAAAAATGATACATACATTGTGGTAAGTTTACTGACATCTATACAACACCCGTTTGTCACTTAAACAACTTTGAAAAACAAGTTTTGAATCATTGGTTTTGATTCAGTGGAAACATCACATAAACACAGCCACCATCACATATAAAAGGAATGAAATACTAGTACTTCACTCCATCAAAGTAAAGACAGAAGAATAAATCAGAGTCTTGTCTTGTCTCCTCTCTTCATATTTATCTGCCATCCACGTTCCGGCATGGCAACAGACATCTTTGCCCATTTTCGGCATGTTGATCACTGTCAGAGGGCAATGAAATGTCGTTTTTGTTTCCAAAATCAGGCGAAAATTAATGTGCGCTGATGTCATCCATAAAAATTACTTGCTGTGGCCTTAGATATTGAAGCACGTCGACAGAACGTTCTGTATACCGTAATGTATTGTGCATAGCACTTCAGCAGAACGTCTCATATAAGGTCATATTCGCGCATCCCGTCTGTAGCTTCCAAATGTTGTGTTGAAAAAGATATCGTCTGTAACAGTGCTATGCACAATACAATACGGGAAGCGCAGTACGTTCTGCCGACGTGCTAGGTACTAAGAATATGTGTATTCCCATATCAGTTATTGTAACTCATGCGTATATCTTCATATCTGAAGTCCTGTAGTCATCCGATAAAATCAACCAAATCAATTACTTGTGATAGGAAAAAAAATACTACTGAGGCTTAAACTCCTGCACTGTTTTATTGAGTTTCTTGTGAACGCATCTTGAATTTGTTTCGTGCAAAACTGTGGTTTGACTTTTCTTTTGTTGTGATGTTCGCTGTCAGTCTAAACTGAGTTCGTTGTGTGTGTTGACATTTTCCCACGCAGGGTTTTGATACATACGACATTTTGTAATATGCACATGTATAATGAATGCACGTTTCTCAATGCAGTTTATTGTTTGGACCATCTACAGCCATGCACTTGGTTGGTTTCTGTCTCCTTTCGGGGAATGACGGAGGTTACCAGAGCGCTTCCTCCTTCGTTGGATCCTTCCAGTTTTGGGATGAGGCGTGTGCTGTGACCGTTGGACATCACCGGCGGGTTTGGTGTCCGCGGACGGGAGCTGGCCGACTAGCTGCCCCGCCTTCCAGTTGACGTCTATCGGTGGCAGCAGACCGCCTACTTCCACCCTCTCCACGCAATTCCCTCTCTGGCTGCCGAGCTTCTTTCTCGCCTTTCGTGTTTGGATATTCCTCCTACCGACGGCACCCTCGCTTCTCTTCCCTGTCAAGCGCGTTCCCCTCTTGCATGAGTGTTTCGGCCCAGTCCGGACGCGATGGGCGCTCCCTCTATCCACCTCTAACGGAACTGCAGCCTCCTTTTCAAGGTCGAAGGACGACGCATCGGATCCAAGATCTTCTATGTCTCCGTCCGCAGCGGGTAGCAACTCCTCCGGGGGCGGGGAAAGGGTTTCTGGGGACGAATCTTGCCGCTTGGCGTACCATGGTGAGGCGTGGTGACTCTCTAGATCTACCCCTCGGTGGACCCGCGCCTTTGCGGATGAATACTGTCGTCCTTTTGTTGGCTTGAAACTGTCTCTCTGTGAAGAAAGGGCTGTTTTTACCGCACGGTTTTTCTGCAAAGCCCTGACTTGGGGATGCACTTTGCGCCTTTCTGGAACAGATTTCTTGCGCCCCTGGATTTTATTGTGTTTCTGATCTTCAATTTCTTCAGAATCTTCTTCGAAGTCGTCGCTGTACTCATAATCATCTTGGACGCTTTCGACGGCAGTGCGGACCGGGGCTTCTTTTGTCTGAAACTCATTTTCATCTTCAAGTGAGCGTTTTGTCTTCCTTAAAGCAGTGCCTCGTTCCTTGCCCTTGATCGTCACGTGAGAGGGTTCTTCATTTGTGTGTTTTTCTGTCAGTTCTTTTTTCTGTCGCCCACGTGATGCTCGTTTTTTCGCGCTCTTTCTGTTCTCAGCTGATACGTGGTTTCCTTGTCCTCCCCTGGATGGCGCCATTTTTATATTCTCCTTAGTCCCATCGTCAGATGCCTTCCTTTGTTTGCCGAACTCTTTCTCTGGGGCTTTTCTGTCAGTAACTGTAGCTTTGGCATCTTCCTCTTTTTCTGTTTTGGGATCCCTTCCGTTTTGCTTGGCGTTACGCTTTGCACGTTGCCTCTGTTTTCGACCAGGAGATTCCATTTTGCTGTCATCCTCTTTCTTCGGCTGTTGGTTCTCGATGTAAGCTATCTCGAGCTCTTCTGGAACTCTTCCTTTTGACGTCTTGTCCAAGCTGATACGTTTTCGCCGCCTTCTCGGTCGTCTGCCGTCTGCAGTTGTGTCCGCTGGTTCTCCGTAGGGTTCATCCTGGCTGAGCCCCTCAGGAGTCGTGTGTAACGGTGAGGGCGCCTTCCGTCCATCCAGGTCCGAGTCCAAACCGGGTACTTCCCGTAGAGAGAAACTGCCCGCGTCGCTACTTCCCTCTTCTTCAGACGACTCGACTTTGTCATCCACCTGGCGGATATTCTCGGCATTGCAGTTGGAGGACTTGTCACTTCCCAAGTTCTGGTAGTGGTCTTTGAACTTCTCCACAATGTCTAGAACAACGGCAGACCACGCGTGGGGCCTCCGCAGCCAGGGGTGTGCGAGGATACGCTTCAGACTGGGCCGCCTTTTCATGTCTACTTGTAGGATTGTCCTGGCTAGGTACTTAGCATCTGGAGCAAAATACAATAGTATTAGTAACGCGTTGCTATGTTAACCTTCACAGAAGGAAAACATGCTTTTTTTGCTCTGTTTCTTCTTCTCCAAACAAATAAGGTCAATGACCTGAAACAGACGTTTGTCACCATGGTAACTAGTGTTGGGTTACATCATGTTGCAATTTTATAGCAGGAGGGATCTAGACTCCTGTCACCATGTATATGAATGCGTGTGAGCAAGAAATAACGTTAACAGAGCAGACAGACCATATATGTGTGAATCCAAACGTTATGCATTTGCTTTGCAAATTACTTTTCTAGCTATATCCTTTTTTTGCAGCATTTTTACAGAAAGCAACTTATGGTACATCATAGTATAGAAAAAATATGTGCATCCAATTAAATTTGAAATCACAAGAGAGGAAGCTCCAGGCACCTTCAGATAGATGCGTGCTCCTGCTGAAGTCTAGCGGTTCCTTCATCTTCACCAGTAAAAGCTCCTTCCGCACCTCCTTGTCGTAGTCTGTTGGGACGTTATAGGGTCTGACTCCGGTCAGCATCTTGTAGAACACAACCCCTCTGTACAGAGAGATTCAATAATAATGATAATGATAATGATAATGATAATGATAATGATAATGATAATGATAATGATAATGATAATGATAATGATAATGATAATGATAATAATAATAATAATAATAATAATAATAATAATAATAATAATAATAATAATAATAATAACTAA
>NW_017804575.1:755513-760233 GCF_001625305.1 Branchiostoma belcheri
GTCAAGCATCACTTATACTACTTACATACCAAAAATCACGACAATACGTCAACCGGTTCTTGAGTTATCGTCCTTCAAATTTTTTCAACAAATGCTCCTGCAGTTCCAGAACAAGGCGCTAGGGGACCCAAACTCACGTCACTTCTTCCCTACCACAAGAGCTATCTACCAACCAAAATTCGTGACCCTAGCATGTCCAGAACATGAGATATACAAAACCGGAAGTTCAGCTGCAGTACCTAGGAAAGCCGCCAGGGGGCCCAAAATCTAATCATTTCTAGGTCTCATGAAGACCTACCCACCTACCAAGTTTCATTCCAATCCATCCACTGCTTCTCGAGTTATCTTGCTAAACCACACACACACAAACACACATACATACATACACACAGACAAACGCTACTGAAAACATAACCTTCTTGGCGAAGGTAATAATAATAATAATAATAATAATAATAATAATAATAATAAACCGTTACATAGATCTATATAAGTATGAAACATTAGGCGTTAAATAGTGGATGTGTTATAAAATAAAAGCACAACGCAGATAAAAGTATGTACTCAAATCTAAAGTATTTAGGTATCTAGCTTATCAATCCACTGTTATCATCAAGTACAGTCATTCCCAACAGTCTGCCTATTCCCTCGAATCCCTAACTATTTTATTGTGTTACGAAAGCTCCTCTACGCGTCAACATATTTGATTTTTTTTTAGTTTTGCTATTGAAAATATAGGCCACAGCAAGTAAATTTTATGGATGACATCCTCCACAGACTCCAAATCAAATGCGAGCGGGCGAAAAAACAAGGCGGGACAATATAAACAAGGTTCCTACATTTTGACATCTTAAACCTTGTTTAACAAGAATTGTCACTGAAAAAAAGTTTTCAAGCATTGCACAAATTGTTTTAATTCAGTGAACATCACATATAAAAGGAATTAAATGCATCACTGCATCAATTTGAAAGTAAAAGACAAAACAATCAATCAGAGTCTTGTCTTGTCTCCTCTCTTCATATTTATCTGCCATCCACGTTCCGGCATGGCAACAGACATCTTTGAACATTTTCGTCATGTTGACCACTTTAGGGGGGCAACAAAATTTCTTGTTCCTTTTTTTTCTCAAAATCAGGCAAAAATTAGTGCCCGCGCTCATGTCATCCATAAAAATTACTTGCTGTGGCCTTAGAAAAAAATGCACAACGTTTGACAACCTAAGACTATCACTGCGAATTGTAGATACTTTCTACCTCCTACATATTAGAGATTTTATGCTACTTCTTTGGCCACCACTGAGTAAACGGATACATACAGGCTCCATATGTCCACCAGAACGCCGCTGTACGGCTCGGCGCGAAGTATTTCGGGAGCCATGTACTCCAGTGAGCCACAGTACGTTTCCAGGCGTTTCATTGGTCCGGCATCTCTCATGTACCCCTTCGTCAGTTCCGTGGCAAAACCGAAGTCTGCAAGTGTTTGAACCGAACATTCATGACTTTCACACTTCCCATAATGCCTAGTAAAGATCACGTATATGACGTAAGAAGCGGATATACGTAATCCGACCGTGCGAGTAGGAGAGGCTTCGGTAGAACGATAGAAGGTACGTCATTTTCTCTAATTCCAACAAAAATGCAATGCGCTTTATACTAGATAAATAATTCAAAACAATATAGTTTATATTTGTATAATACAAAACCGGCAGTGAAACAACTCTATGTCAACTGTCACCCTTTATATAAACATAACACAGAGACGTTGCATCTCCTTGATAAATAGTAAATGGTGAAATTTGACGTAGAAATGTACTTTGACCACTTAGTTCTTACCTGAAATCTTGACGTTGAATTTTCTATCCAGTAGAATGTTCTCGTCTTTAATATCTCTAAAACAGATGGCGAAAAAATGTTACTGAAAACTTGACTTTGTATATTTTCAACGCAATGATCATACTAGTAATAGATTCAAGCACCAATTTTTTGGCCATGACCCTTTGATTTGGTACAATAATCGCACCTTGGTGATGCTAGACTGTGCAGTGTGCACATAGTACATATCTCTAACACAACATCGACCGCAAATCCCTAGAAGGTCTTGATTCTTTCATGCTCAGGCTATCATTCACCAGTTTCCCATCCCCAGAATGCAATGCGAAAACAGGGGGCTAAACCTCATTTGTATTGGACAGAAAGGCATCGGATGATCCTGGTGACGTTAAACAACTTGTTTTTCAGTGTGTTTTTAGGTGTTAGGGTATTTTATGCTCAAGGTTAATTGAATTACTATGGGTTGAATCTGACAACAAATAGAGAATGAATTTTTTGGAATGACTTGTTTGTAACGTTATATGATGCTATAACGTTACAAACCACATGTTCCATGTTGAAAAGAACACAAAAACTTCATTTGTTGTTAGATTCGGCCCATAGTAATTTAATTAATGTTGAGCATAAAATGCCCCAACACCTCAAAACACCCTGAAAAACAAGTTGTTAAACGTCAACAGGATCATTCCGATGCCTTCCAGTCCTATGCAAATGAGGTTTCGCTAAGCATTCTGATTTTGAAATTTAGACAACGTCAGGCAGTGGAAACGACGCCCCCCCCCCCATTTCATGGTTACGGGCACGTGGATGTATCACAGACCACCGCTGACCTGTGCACGATGCCGCAGCCGTGCACGTACTTCAGCCCCTCCACAAGCTGCTTGGTGAAGCGGCAGGCCACGTACTCCGGCAGGCCGATGCCCCTCCCCACCCGGCTCCGCTGCACGAACACGCTGAGCTGGCCCTCCTGGGCGTACTCAAACACCAGGTACTTCCGCTCGGGCGTCTCAAAACACTGGTACAGGTAGATCTGTAGGGATGGCGGGACGGTCTAACCACTGATTTATTAGGCCACACCAATCTGATTTGTTGGTTCTCGGATTTGCCTCTTCATTTTTTTCTCATTTGGCCATGTTGATTTGATTATATGGATGACATCCGCGCGCGCATGAATTTTCGGCCGTTTCCAAAAAAAAAAAGTTTTCAACCATACTGTAAATCGTACAAAACAGTTGCAAAATTAGCAAAAATATACCATAAGTTACAAAAAAAATCAATAAAAACTATACCAATGTCGTAGAATGCCAAAATCAAACGAAAAAAGACGAAATTGTAAAGAAATGAACTTGAAGACTAGATTATTCGCCAAACCATATTCTGTGCCATTTGCTCAACCCTCATGACCACGTAGATTTCGACATAATGAAAAGAACTTTTTTTTTTTGCAAAACTTTTTTTTATTCGCACGCGCGCATCAGTTTTGGGGCTCCCGGAGGATGTCATCCATATAATTAATCAAATCAACATGGCCATTTGCAAAAAAAAAAAAAAAAAGATTCTGGTTCTGAATCAACTCAAAAATGTGCTCATATATTGCCCCCAACAATTGAAGAAAGTTTGACCTGTTTATTCCTTGTGTTGGAACAAAGTTCAACATTTACCACTTACTACATGTTGGTGGTCAAGTTGCTGCAGTATGTTGACTTCCCGCTTGAGGGCCTTCTGGACAAAATCCTTGTCTTTTTCCTTCCTCCAGAGGGCTTTCTTATGGAGGATCTTTATCGCTACCTGTAGATGCGAACCCAAGTTCATGTTTGTAATAAAGCATTGCTATATGCTGCAAAAAACCGGTGCAATAGCTCAATTAGTAGAGTGCTCGCTTTGTAACCGGGAGGTCGTGCTCATGAGTTCAAACCCCGGCCGGGTCATACCAAAGACTTTTAAAATGGTACGTATGAGAAAGAGTGCGGGAAGGTCAAACACACAGCACTACCAGTGGACTAGCCCCCTGCTATAGTGCATTGCACAACTGTGTGTCGCGCAAGGGCTACGAAATGGAGATGGGCACCACCCTACGCTCTGCATAAGGGCACGGACCTTTCTTTCTTTCTTTATATGCTGCAAATGCGTTCAAATTGGATTATTCTAATGTTTGTAGAGGGGAATTCAATGACACATTTATTGTTGTTATTCCTAGTTGTTACACGGTATCAAATTAGCCTCTACCAGGCTTCGGGAGGCGGATGGAAAGAGTAGAAATCTGTAAAGAGTAGAGGAATGGAACCCACCATGCCGTGTCCCCTGAGTCTGACGTCCTGTGCCAGTCTGTGGTTGTCTTTCGTCGCCTCGTCTTGTGCCATGGCCAGCCGGACCACGCCGAACGAGCCCGTCCCCAGTGCCTCTTGCAGGAGGTAGCCGTGCCGCTCACACTCCCACTGCTCCGGGTCTGTATACGTACCCGGCTCCATACCGCTGACAGCTGCCCGGCCTGGGGGTACGGTAGTCTCTACCAGACTAACTTACGCTGGCTATATATAGGAAAATATTTGCCAGGGGAGTTTGGCCGCCTTGTAGGTTTGACTGGTCGCTTCGTAGGGAAAAAAACTACTTCCCTGCGGCCGGACTCCCCTGGCCAATTTTACTCCCTTTTTGGCCGAATTTTACGATCCGTATTACCATAGAAAGGCCTGATGGAGGCTAGGGGTACGGAGTCAGGACACCACCGGGGGGACATGGGGAAGTTACCCTGGGAGCCAGCCTAGCATCGGGCCGTTAGTCGGTTTCCTTCGGTAGCCAAGAGCCCTTCGCCCGCCTATCTAAATTACCGCTACGGGGGAGTTGAGCCCGGGGGAGTTTGGCTGGCCCTGGCTAGTCTGGTGTCACCTCTCTA
>NW_017804575.1:760253-765163 GCF_001625305.1 Branchiostoma belcheri
CCCGTAGCGGTAATTTAGATAGGCGGGCGAAGGGCTCTTGGCTACCGAAGGAAACCGGCTAACGGCCAGATACTAGTCTGGCTCCCAGGGTAGGGGGAAGTGTCTCTTTCTTTCATCCATAACGTCTTTGGGAGCGAGTATTTTCTGAATGAGCTACTTGGCAAACGGAACAAAGAGGTAGCCTGTCTACACAACAGAATAAGGGTTAACCCACCACTATGTTTTCCCTTCAAATCCAAGGTTACATTTCTAACTCCCATGTCCAGTACAACCATCTATTTCATGGACAAAGTGGTTGACTCGTTCCGACTTGATTGAGGTGATACGAATCACCTTACATCTACCCTTCTAACTATGCGACTAACCTTGATCTGATTTAAAAGACAGTAACAGTCTGCTCAAGCCCACAAAAAAGCTCAAAGTTTACACGGTACGGCGACAGTCCAAAACACGACCTTGTTGCAGCATATACTAGTAAACATGTCTCCACAACAAAGAACACAACATCGAATTGTGGAACATAGTGACGTCACAATTCGAACGTAGAACGTTTGAGACCTGGTTCGAGCGACATCGTGCGGCCGGTAGCGGTTCTGCAGGACTGGTAGCACTTGGTAGTATTCTAATTCTCCCATCGTAATCGCAGCCGATAGATGTACGTAATTTTAAGGAGGTTTAACCTTCTTGGTAATTCTACATTTTTTAACGTAAGTCATGATGAGAATGTCTTTCTAGTCTCCCATAACATAAGATACCTCTAGTCCACAAAGATTTGAATTCATTTTTAATTCAATGAATGGGTAAATTAAATAACTTCTTCTTCTATTGAGAAAATAGAACACGTAAGATTTTTAGTCAATATACAAACGCTAACTTTATTCATTGAATAAAACAAGCAAGCAACTTCAAAAACACTAGTACACAGCTCAACCTCACTGGCCCGACAGGTACACAATGTGAATATTGATTATATTCCTAAATTCGGAGTGTCTTGGATAAAATCTCTGGATATACGGATATACTTTTATCACAAGTTCACAAAATAGATGTATAAGACGGCACATACCCTGGATGCCAAACTAGTATCGGGCCGTTAGCCTTTTTCCTTCGGCAGCCGAGAGTCCTTCGCCCGCCTGCCTAAATTACCGCTACGGGGGAGTTGAGCCCGATGGGAGATGTCCGGCCAGCCAAACTCCCCCCGGGCTAGACTCCCCCGTAGCGGTAATTTACACCAGCGGGCGAAGGGCTTTTGCGGCCCGGACAGCGAGTTTGGATTCCAGGGTAGACGGCACAGTACTTTCCCCACTACTGCCAGAACCTATTACGGAATTACTACCATGCATCATTATACGTGGTTGTGGAATGAAAATTTGGCATGTGCCTCCTAGATCTGGCTATCGTACTCTGTACATTAATACTTTTCTGGAGTAATAAACTGATTCTATTTGCGTAGATCAGAATGACATTTCCTTTAGTACAATACCCACGGTTTGGTTAGTAGAATATTAATAAAGATATCTTCTTTGATGAAAAATATTCTGAAAGGACTGGACGGTCTCTTCACACGTGGGTTGATCGAGACTCCTGGACGAACGCGTCGACTCGGACAGGTCTGAAAATGGTGGAAATCAACAGAGGGTTTTTCCTGGCGTTCATCTCGGCGTCGCCTCTCCGTCTGCCGTTCGCGGGCGCCACCTTGCGGTTTTGTCTCGCATCCCACGCCGCCTTGCAGCTTCTGGGAATCTTCTTGATGTACTTCTTGATGCTGTCGTTCATGGCGATGTAGACCACGGTGTTGATCATGCTGTTGCCCATAGCCAGGGCCTCCACCACGTAGAAGATGGGGAGGTTCAGCTTGTTCTTCGACCAGATGTAAGGAAAGTAGTCCCGGGCGATGGAATATCCGTAGTAGGGACCCCAGCACAGCACGAAGAGCACGAGCACCACCACCAGCAGGCGAACACTCCGCCGCTTGGAGCGCATGATGCTCTGATTCTGTTCGTCAGTCCGGAAGCCAGGGACCTAGCAATTAGACAGAAATACGTGTGAGGTTTTATATCTTACCTGTATGTATATATGATACTTTGGAGACATATCTCTATCCATACAAATACCAAGATAAGAATATACAAAAGCAACGTGCAAAGTGTCTTACTATATGGGGCAGAATGTTGGAAAACCACCGCCAGTATTTGACACAAACTAAAGGTGTTCCAGAACAAGTGCCTAAGACGCATATTAAGGATATTCTGGCTAAAAACCATCTCAACCGAGGACCTTCTCAATAGAACTGGATACCCCGGGGCTCGTTCACTATACACTCAGGGGAGGGGAGGGTACAAGGCTTCTTCAAAATCATGAAATCTTGGCAGTGCCATGCAAACAATAACCCTAACAGCAACCACCGTCACCATGGCAATGTATGTTTTCATTGCCAGTCTTGTTGACATTTAAAGTTGTTTTGTGTTCTATATAGCCTTACCTGTCTCTTCCAAATCTTCCGTACGATGAAGACATAGCAGAACGTCATAATGATGACAGGAATGACGAACTCCAGAACCAGCATAGACAGGTAGTACGCCTTGTACCTGTGTGAAAAACATACCTGTTATATCATAAACAGGTAAAACACACCTGTTATATAATCGACAGGTAGTACGCCTTGTACCTGTGTGAAAAACACACCTATTATACCATTGACAGGTAAAAAAAAACAACGAATTCATAGCTCACTCAACGAATTACAGAAAGAGAGAACGAAATTTTGTACGTTTTCTCTTTCAAAGTTATTCATGTACATCCTGTATCATATTTAGATTATGGAATCAAGGGTGTAAGGCCCCCATTTCACTAGGACGCTCTCACTGTGCTCTTACTGCGCGCGCTCATTTTGCGACCTGACATTGGTCTGAGCGCAAAGAGAGCGCGAAGAGAGCGCCGAGGTCGCCATGTTTTGTATCTAAATTAATGTTGGGGCCGTTGCGCGCTCTCATGGCGCTCGCTTCACGCTCTCGCGGCACTCATAGACCCCGTTCACAGTTGAATCGCCGTCCTCGGCGCTCTCACGGCGATGGTATGACCCGGTTCCATACCATCGCCGAGGTGACGGCGCTCATGGCGCTCTCATCACGCTCCCGTGGCGACCTTGGCGCTCTCTCCGCGCTCTGGCCAATTTCAGGTCACAGAGAGAGCGCCATGAGAGCGCCGTCTAATGCTGAGGTCACAATTCCCACACGGGGCCCGGCCGGGCAGCTTTGGGGAACGAAAACTACGATACAAAATACAACAAAACACAGAAAAGTTCTTAATAACAATCATGAGCTCTGTTTCGGTATATTTTTTATATGAATAGTCAATTTTTCGTTCGTACAAACAGCCCGGCCGGGCCCCGGTTTGGAAATGTGACCTAAGCATAAGCGGAACGGGGGTATAACGAAAAAGCCTCATGCTTCGCCCTCAATCTGAGGTCGCCAACTTTTCCTTACTTTTTTTTAAATTTAAACACTCTCTACCACCAGGATAACAATCTCCTTTCCTTTACTACCTACATTCTGTTCCTAACTACTGAAGACGTTATCTCTCATCAACTGACATTCAGAGATCCTTAAAGCTTTAAATGGACATCAGATAAGACAACAAATGACTGTTTCTAGCAGTAAGATGGTGTAAAGGACGTCCGTTGGTCACAATTCATCAGATCTGTTCACGCCGTCTTGTCAGTTTGATCAGTGTGATCAGTTTTGAAGTGCTAAATGGCTTCTGACAGCCAATGAGAGAGTCGGATTTCACTGGCGCCTACAGTTCCGTTAATTTCCGGGCTAAAGCGAGCGCAAAGGTCGTTGCGTTTAAATGTCTGTGATTGTAATCTATTGGACCCTGCAGTTATGGAACGTGTTAATGGTGCCTCTATATCTGCGTTTTCCTCATCAGTGAATAGCTCCGCACATAACTACATTCACGACGGCGTCATTGATATTCAGTTGAAGGGCAAGGTTAAAGAAACGATCATTACACTAACAGAAAGGAAGTTCAGCGGCCTGTAAAAGGCTTGGAAACTCAGTTAGGCCACACCAAGTAATTTTTATGGATCATCGGATGACTCTGCTGCCCCGACGGCTGACTAAGCTATGGGAGAGAGTGAGAGTGAGTGAGTGATTGGATGACTTTCCCCCTAAATCTAATGCGAGAGCGCGAAAAAAAAACAAGAAGGCATGCAGAAAAAAAAAGATGCCTGGATTTGAAATGTACTAACGATAAGTACAAATTGAATAAGAGAACACAGTGTAGCAACCAACAAGTCTTTTATTCGTTACGAAAACAGCAATAGATCAGTGGAACAGCATCTGTCATCCTGTTCTGCTTCTTTCCTTTAATCATATCTTCCCTTATCCCATTGTTGTGACTCTTTGGTCATATTTTACAAGAAGCGGCCGGAATTTCTTGTTGTTTTTGTAGATAAATCTACTACAGGCATACATGCGCAATTATCCGTATAACTTCTTAGAGTCGGGAGTGACATACGATAATTAAAAACACGTGTTTTTAAAATTTAGTCACTCTGGTTTTCCTCAGTAGACTGACCCAGTGAGGCTTGTCACGTGGCTTTTTTGAAGTGTGACGGGTGCCGACATCATCTACCAAAAACCTTTGACACAGTGTTGACGTCTTTGACCCAGTGTTGACGTCACACTTCAAAGACGCCACGTGACAAGCCTCACTGGGTCAGTCTACTGAGGAAGACCAGAGTGACTGGTCGAAAGCTCTAGGTGAGAGAACTTCTTTTGTGTTGGATCAAAAGTTTTCACTCTAAGCTCCACGTAGGTGTTGAATACAACTTTATCAAGACCACCTAGAAAAAATATAAAATAAAAACTTAGTACTAGTATTACTTACCGGGCTTTTTCCTGGAT
>NW_017804575.1:766112-773172 GCF_001625305.1 Branchiostoma belcheri
TGTTGTAATTTTACTCTCAATCCTATACATTGTATTGGTCACATTTTTCATGGTGAATTAAACTAATCTTTTCACTCTGACATGTGAGGCTTCTTTGTCTCAAGAAAGCTAGTTCTTCATAGGTGCATGGAAGCAGAACATGTGCATGTATACACAAAAATATATTGTATCATGTTCACCTTCATCATGTGTGTTTCTTAACTTTCTTTATATTGTACAACATGTACTTTCAATCAACCCAAACTGAGCTTCTAGTCTTCTACAGTAACTGTTCCTATCTTCCTGAAGACTTGACTCCACTCTTCTACAGTGGTGAATTTGAGATATAATGGCATATGTTGACATTTCCATACTGCTAGCTATGGGAAGCTCCAAATATTGCATACACCAAGGGTAGAAACAGTTCTCTTTATTTTACAGGCTCTGTTGTGATGGTATGCGTGAAAGTATCTACTTTCACAAGATTCAGCACCACTGATTGTAAATGGCAGTAACTTTTATAACTATTCAACCTAGAAATAGTGTCTTCAGTGTTCAGACCAACTCACCTTGTATATGAGAGTAGAGATCGTGTATGTATGGCAAATGTCTTCTTTCTAGGGTAAAATAGTTTGTCGTTAACATGTTTCTATAGTGATTGGGTACTTAGTTAACAAGATCTAAAAAAAATATGGGTTATCTCTTGTGCACCAAGGAAAAGGTGCAAGCAGGTTAAATATGCACAAGGGATTTTTAATAGGGAAATTTTTGTTTTTTGTACATCAATGTCATTCATTGTTCACAATTAATTGTTTCTCGTTCTTTGGATACCTAGTACCTTGGCTGTAGATGTTAACTACAATAACAATAAGAATTTACCTGACCTTCCTAAACGGAAAACTCCGACCCAATTTTTCCTTCAAAGACTTGCATCCAGAATATTCAAGTCTTGAGCTCTTGATTTGTGTATTTCTCCTTGGGTAGATCCCGTATAAAATCGGCGATCTGACCAGAAACATGGAGGCGTGCTCGTAACGCTGAGGTACCGATGTAGGACTGAGTTAGCAACGTACGTGGAAACGTACGTGTACGATTACGATACTGCGTGAATACGATCTATTTGAGAACTTTCCAAGCCTCTGACAGCTTAATACATCAGTCATTAGAAATGGGTAAGTACTACGATGATGGGTAAGTAAATTGGTAAGAGGTAGCGGGCCGAGAAGTTGGAGCTTCGGCGCCGGAGGTAACGTTACATGTGAAAGTGCTGATAGAGGTGAGTGAAGTCGCGCTTGAGTCAGTGATCGTGGTGTTTCTCGTAACAGATTGCTTCAGCATATGGCAAATCTAGCTTATATGTATGCAGGTATTAATAAATAATCCGTGTTTAAGAACGCAAACGGTTTCCAATTCCTGCGGGAAGTGAAAAACAGGCGAGATCCAGGCGTTGACTGGGAGCCGTCGCCATCTTGGTTTTGGGGTCAAAATTACAGGTCATCGCTAGTGCGCGTGCGCACTGTAGCTAGTGACGCAATCTCGGCCGTAGCCTAATCTGGACACATTCTGTACTGATTGTAGTCGGACGGAAAGCAGCTGTTTGGAAGAGAGTTCCATAATTTTGCAGTCCGGAGAAAGAAGCTGTTGTAAAATGACTTGGAGACAGGTATATTAACGGTGTATTGATGAGAACTGGAAGAGAACCTAGACCCCAACCTAGTGGCACGCTGAAAGGTTCTGAGCGGCGGAACAAGAAGTGCCAGTTCCCTTATCAGTATGAAGTACGTGTAATCCACGTAACTGTTTTCTGAATAAAGCAGGGGAGCTGGAAGGGCTTCAAGTAATTTCCATTCCCTTTTAAGACCCAATCCACCATGTTCTCAACCTAATGCTACTTAAAGCACTGATCCTAGCCCCCAAATCCTCCATACTGCACCGTGCATGTTGCCCTAAACAACGAAGTCGACCTCCCCGTTTGCTGTTCACATTCAGGTTGGAGTGTGTGTCGATTCCTCGCGAACCTAATCAGATTTGGAGCTGATTTAATCTCTCTCAAGAAACACCCAAGGGACACACGTCTGACTTCTCAAGGCGTCTTTGGGCGGTTTTCTGAGTGAACAATCTCCAGAGACGGAGCCGAGAGTGATCGGGGTTAATTAATATCCTTTCCAGTCGACGCAGATTTTCCTGTACTTCGGGGTTAAGGCAACACGAAGGTCCCTCGGTACTTGAAAATCTGCAAAAATTACGCCCAAAGCTAGTCAACTCGAGCTGATTAACAATTAGGCCATGTTGATTTGATTATAGGGATGACATCCACGCACGCATGAATTTTCGGCCGTTTCCAAAAAAAAAAGTTTTCAACCATACCATAAATTGTACAAAACAGTACGTTGCAAAATGAGCAAATATATACCGTAGGTTGAAAAAAAAACCCATTGGAAAACTATACCAATGTCGTAGAATGCCAAAATCAAACGAAAAAGACGAATATGTAAAGAAATGAATGTGAAGACTAGATTATTCACCAAACCATACTTTGTGTCATTTGTTAGACCTTCAAAACCACAAGATTTAATAATGAAAGCAACTTTTTTTATTCGCACGCTCGCATCAGTTTTGGACTTCCCAGAGGATGTCATCCATATAATCAAATCAACATGGTCTTACAGCCAGGAACGAGTCTGACATGTCTGTTTCGTCCAACGTTAATGACTTTGCACTTGTTACATAAGGTCGGGTTGATTTGATTACATGTATACGGATGACATCCCCTGGAAACGCCAAAACTGATGCGAACGTGCGAATAAAAAAATAGTTTCGCAAAAAAGTTACCTTCATTATATAGTCTTATACGTGGTAGAAATGTTGAACAAATGACTAAACACATGTAGTATGGCGAATGATAGACGTATCATTCTCCAGTATCTTTTTGCAATTTTCAGCATATATTTGCTAATTTTGCAGTTGCTTTGTACGATTTACAGTATGGCCGAAAACTTTTTTTTTGAACGGACAAAAATTTGGCCTGGATAGTCCATGGTAGTTAGCGATGATACAGAGCCGGTGGTAACTACGAGAATGGCAACCAGGACCCTGGCTACCGAAGCTCCATCCTCAATACATACGTACAGTGCCGATTCATAAATTCCGCAAAAAAGCCAGTATGTGCCGGCTTGTCGTATACGTCGCTATGTACTGCCGCAAATTCACAATACCAGCTTTGTATTCCTGTGGTTTAGTAGCATTTTTAATTTTGACCGGAATTTTTTTTATTCCCCCGCGTGCACTAGTTTGGGGGTCTTCAAAGGATGTCATACATAAAATTTAATCGGCATGGCCTAAGGATGGTAACAGTGACGCACACAGGCTATCTTCAAGAACAGATGCTCTTATGAGCTCGAAGTACATTTAGATGTCAGATTGTCAGTTGTAGTTCACGTAGCTGACATTTCTGTGTTGCCAGGAAAGCTAAAAGCTTTTACAGAACGTTACCGTGTTCACCCCCCCACCCCCCAACGGTATGGCTTACATAATGTACTGCGCATCGGTGTTTCATAACTGGATCAACCTGGGAAATTGTGCTTAAAACGCCTCAGGCCACACCGACTTAATGTTATGGATGACATCCTCTGAAGACCCCCAAACTAGTGCGCGCGGGCGAATAAAATAGATTCTGACCAAAAATAAAAATGCTACTAAACCACAGGAATACAAAGCTGGTATTGTGAATTTGCGGCAGTACATAGCGACGTATTCGACAAGCCGGCACAATATTGAGTCAAAGTCCTCATTCACAGTTTTTAATTCAACAATGTTGGGTGGATTTCTTCAACTTGAAGGGGGAAACGTGGAGTCTGAGTCATTTGGCTCAAAACGGGAATTTAGAATCGTCTGACTCAAGACGGGCACTCTGAGTCATTTGACTCAAAATCCAGAATATTTTTTGTTTTGCCGTGCTGAATCCAGAATATTTTTTGTTTTGCCGTGCTGAATCCAGAACATGTTTTGCTTTGCCGTGCTGAATCCAGAATATTTTTTGTTTTGCCGTGCTGAATCCAGAATATCTTTTGTTTTGCCGTGCTGAATCCAGCTTATTTTTTGTTTTGCCGTGCTGAATCCAGAATATTTTTTGTTTTGCCGTGCTGAATCCAGCTTTTTGTTTTGCCGTGCTGAATCCAGAATATTTTTTGTTTTGCCGTGCTGAATCCAGAATATTTTTTGTTTTGCCCTGCTGAATTTTGCATTAGATGCCTTTATCTAGCCTCTACCAGGCTTGGGGAGGCGACTGGAAAGAGTCAAATCGGCCAAATAGAGAGATAAGCATGCCAAGGGAGTTTGTCCGTTGAGAGAACATTTCCACCTGACATTTCGCGGCGAACTGTTCTCTCAACGGACAAACTCCCTTGGCATTCGCATATCGGCGCATAATCCTTATACTCTTGGTAGTTTGAGGTCTGTTTGCTGAGTAGTGGGCGTCTTATTATGATTCCCATTATATGGAAAAGCATGATTAGATCTTCCAAAGACGTTGCCATTTTAAAACTCATGGCTCAAAGTAGAAACCACCCACACAGGGAAACAAAGGTTCTTGGCACTTACTGCTTCTTGGACACTTTTGAAACGAGATGAGAAAAACCTTTTTAATTTTTAATTCTCATTGATATTCATTGATTGATTCAGCGAATTTAGCGGGGTAGAGGGCGAAATACTATGTTCTATAGCTTTATTCACCTTCGCAGCCCACAAAATACTGCATTTCTATATCTGATACAATTGCTTAGACAAACCCTCTATATTGAAATACATCTGTCCTTACCTTTTTGCCATTACTAAGAAACGAGAAGAAACCGAAGTTATTTGATTGTAGCTACTTGACGATGTATGTAACGTTGTCTATATCCCATCCTTTTTGTGACCTGTACTTAACCCGGTGGGTATGTGTGTGCAATAAAGGTCTTCATTCATTCATTAACACCTCGCAATTCATACATCTCGCAAAATGTCGGCCATTTCATACTCCACTGCACGCAGAAAAGAAATCAAGCCCAACAAAAACTATATCCAAACTAGCAGCATTAACATTAATCATTATCATTTTGCTGTATATTTTGTTATCATCTTCTTGCAATTAGCCCTGGGGCATGAATTTGAAATAAAAAACTTCCATTGAAAACAGTGAATTATTGTGATAATTGGTAAAATATCTTGCCTTTCTCCAAGTGTTGGTGGAATATTTTAGCCTCTACCAGGCACCGCGGATCGCTGGAAAAATAGTAGAAATTGGCCGAAATAAAGGGATAGTATACCAAAGAAGATCCAGGGCCATAGAAGCTCCAATTTGCGACTATGGCCCGGGATCTTCTCTGGTATACTATCCCTTTATTTCGGCCAATTTCTACTATTTTTCCAGCGATCCGCGGTGCCTGTTAGAGGCTAGAATATTTTACCACAGGGTGACACAAAGCGTACCGGGCTTCGTGACAATGTTCTCCCTCAGGAGACATCACGAGAGGGGGTTATGACGTGAGTACCGCTCGTTAACCCTCCCCCTCACACCACGTTAACGTTCTTAACCTCCCACTCACCCCGTCATTACACGTTAGAGATGCCACATTTTACACATCAAGGACTGCAGCCACAGAGAAAATCAAAGAAGTAGACTGGCAAGACAAATTGGTTACGGCACACCGAACACGAATGGTCGTTAGGAGTCGAGCCGTTTTGAAAATGTGTGAATTCTTGACGTAATTATGAGTTCAAAATTTTCAAGTGTCAGTACAACTACTCTTTAAGCAGAGGTTTGGGTTTTGGCTTATTTTTAACGTGTTTTTAGACTTTTTTGTTTGGATTTCAATTTTGTACTGGACTATTTTTTACGCTGGGTTGGCACATTTATCATTAGCTTTTTTTTATAGATGTCACATTTTACACATCAAGGACTGCAGCCACAGAGAAAATCAAAGAAAAAGACTGGCAAGACAAATTGGCTATGGCACACCGAGCACAGCATGTATATAGGCGCCAATGGTCGATAGAAGTCGAGCCGTTTTGAAAATGTGTGAATTCTTGACGTAATTATAATATAAGTTCAAAGTTTTCACGTAGTTACAAGTTCAAATGTTCAGTACAACTACTTTCAAGCAGAGGTTTGGGTTTATGGCTTATGTTTGGCGTGTTTTTAGACTTTTTTTGTTGGGGTTTCAATTTTGTACTGGAATATTTTTTACGTTGAGTTGGCACATTTATCAATAGTTTTTTTTTTAATAGATGCCACATTTTACACATCAAGGACTGCAGCCACAGAGAAAATCAAAGAAAAAGACTGGCAAGACAAATTGGTTACGGCACTCCAAACACAGCATGTATATAGGCACCAATGGTCGTTAGGAGTACTCGAGTAGGGCCGTTTTGAAAATGTGTGAAATCTTGGCACACGTTCAAAGTTTTCAAGTGTCGGTATACCAGAACCCTCGTCAGTTTGATGACTTTCTTTCGTGGAAGCATTGAAGACTTCAGGGCAAAGACCAAGGACAACTCTCACATAGCAGAATACTAGTTTATGTATTACAGTGTATAGGGGGGTCCCGATAACACAGAATTGACATTTGCCTGGGCCGGCGGTAGTCGGGCGCACTACTTCCGCCATCTCGAATTCTAATGAGGCCACAGCAAGTAAATTTTATGGATGGCATCCTCTGCAGACCCCAAATCTACTGCGATAGGCCGGCGAAAGAAAAAACAAGGCGGGCCAAAAAAAAAAGATTCCTACTTTTTTAAACTTGACATCATAAACCCTGTTAAACAAGGAATGATACCTATATTGTGCTAAGTTTACAGCCAACTATTACAATACCCCGGGTGCCATCCGATTTGTATCGGCAACCCCGAAAAATTCACATTTTCACAGCCACCATCACATGCATCACTTGCATCAAAGTAGAAGACAAAACATTAAATAAGAATGCGCTTGAAACCTTAACCCTATCTAGACCGGGGGGGGGCTAAAAGTGCCCGCGCCAACTTTGATGCCACATAGCGTCTGAATGGCTAGGGCTAAAAATGACCAAACTTGGTGACTTTT
>NW_017804575.1:773192-774112 GCF_001625305.1 Branchiostoma belcheri
AAGTGTGTTTTTCCAAGTCCCCCCACCACCGGAACCACTTAGTATTAACCCTATCTAGACCGGGGGGGGGGGGCTAAAAGTGCCCGCGCCAAATTGATGTCACATAGCGTCTGAATGGCTAGGGCTAGAATGACCAAACTTGGTGACTTTTCCTAAAATATTGTTGGCAACAATTTTCTATCATTGGATAAGATAATAATTTTTTGTGTTGCCATGGCAACGGGTTTCTGACAGGCATTTTTTGCTAAATTTAGTAATTTTTGTTTCAAGAATAGAATTTTATGGGTTTTATGTCAAGTTACTCATGGTTTCTAATATTAATAACATCCCATATGAATTTATGTAAATTTTATCATTAAATATGCATAATTTATGCTAATTTGATGACGTCATTTGCCAAAATCCAAGATGGCGGACCATATCATTAGAACAGGTATATACAAGTTATTTTCCTTAAAATTTCATCAATACTTCCATTTCTTTGTCCAAAAAAGGTTTAAATGAAGGTCTTTGGTATGTTTACAATGTATTTTAGGCTTTATCACGAAAAAAAACTATTTTTGAAAATTCAACATTGATGATCCAAGATGGCGGATATCTTAAATATGTATGACGTCATTTTATGACGTCACCGGTGTTGCTATGGGCAACATAAGACTTAGTACACTCTAATATTCTGTCATAAACACTTTTGGTAAAGTTATGTTGAATACCATTTAGTTTTCAGGGAATAGCCTATCTAGACGGTTTTGGCCAATAAAATCCCATTAATGACGTCGTAATGACGTCATATTACGTCATAATGACAAAAAAATTGTAGATATGATAAATTTTAACTAGTACACCATCCTCTGAAAATTTGGTAGCCATACGACATACCGTTAGCGAGTTCTTGGGGGGGGGCCGAAAGAGCCCCCCCC
>NW_017804575.1:774133-794488 GCF_001625305.1 Branchiostoma belcheri
CCCCCCCCCCCGGTCAAATCTTGCTCAAAAAAGCCCGGTCTAGATAGGGTTAAGATATACTTCTGAAGCCTGGCGAGGTTTCAGATTTAAAATACATGCACTTTTTCTGGCTACCTAGTTTTTTTCTAAATCCGCTATTGCTAGGCCCTAGGTAGCAGGCCCTAGGTAGCAGATTTGTGTGACAAATCGTTGAAGAGTGTTAATCGTTCATATGGAAGCTTCCGAGACCTTCTTGAATTCTAAGGTTGGCCGCCGATGGCGAATTCTTCCATCAGAGAAGTCCTAATTGCCGTGAGGTCGGCGGAGGGGCACGGTATAGTCCCGATATAGCTGCTCACCTCTGCCGGCCTGGCTTGAACTCCGGCTCGACGATGTTACAGACAAAACTGTCCTTTCAGTCAGGCATAAGAACTTCCCTCTCTGAATTTTCCTTTCAGAACTTACATTTATTCCACAGAGTATAGCAACTATTCTGATGACCTCTGGCGAAAAAGCCTTTTAGACGGAGGTTCACAGGCTGGAAAAGGCGGTAGTTATTCCCAGGAAACAGGGCATTACTGAGGGCAAGCCCGGCAAGGCCACTCACTGACACTCATCAAAAGATTGCGATAAAGGAATCGACAGTAGAAAACGTTTTAAAGTTATGACTTATGAAAAGTATTCGACTCTCTTATATAACGGCATTATGACAGTCCTTCAGCAATGTAGAACGTAATATACAGTAAACTTCATTATAAAAGATTGCGATAAAAGAATCGAAAGTAGAAAATTTTATACAGTTATGACTTATGAAAAGTATTCCACTGTCGACTCTCTTATATAACAGCAATATGACTCCTTCAGCAGTGTAGAACGTAATATACAGTAAACTTCATTATAATTCGATCTGCCAAGTATATAGAACAGGGTAAAGTCTTTTTAAAGGCATCCAGTGCAGTTTTTAGGGCTTGGAAACCCAATTTTTCAGAGTCAATATTCTAGTCACTTATCTTCATACTTAAAGTTGAAACAACACTGTCCCAATGTATACTGACCCTCATGGAGCAAATATAACCGTTTTATAAAAAAAACGGTTACTGAAAATTAAAAAAAATTATTATCTTATTCCAATGATAGAGAATTGTTGCCAACAATATTCTAGGAAAAGTCACCAAGTTTGGCTGTTCTAGCGCTAGCCGTTCAGACCCTAGGTGACATTAAAGTTGGCGCGGGCACTTTTAGCCCCCCACCCGGTCTAGGTAGGGTTAAATGCCCAATGCAAAGTATGAAATACTGATTCAAATGTGCATGAAGCAGTATGTGTCAATATCATAGAGATTGCCTTATGCAGTTTTACCGCCATGAAACACTGATTGAAATTCGTTAATATGAAGCAGTATGTGTCAATATCATAAAGATTGCCTTATTCAGAAACTGTTCTTATTGTTGCTGCTCTGAAATCGCATTGGATGCCTTTAAAACAAGAATTCGGAGATCTCATACCTCCATGAAATATGAGTTTTTGTAAATGTTTTATACAGTACACTACAGTACAGAACAAAATAACACAGGTTTTTGTTTTCAAACCTTTGGCCTGAAATAGGTCAGGCTGTAAAAGATTTTAATAAACGGAAGTTCTGCTGCAGTACCAAGGTCACCCACCAGGAGGCCGGCCCATATTTGACCTTGACCTTCGTCTTCCTAAGACCTACCAACATACCAAATTTCACAATCCATAAAGGCGTTCTGAAGTTAAATATGCGGAAACACACACACACACGCACACAGACGCGCCAAAAACAATACCTCCACTTTTCATGGAGGTAAAAAGTGGACTACCATGAATGCTTACCCACAGAATCAAATCAAGAAGGCAGGCACATAAATCGATGAGTAGGAGGGAACGGTCCGTGAAATTCGATTGCTATAACTCAAACACACCCGGCTTCGCAGGCCTCCAGATGGCGTGCCGTACTAGCGTGTGTGTGGTTGAGTTAGGCCACCCCGTCATAATGTTATGGATGACATCCTCTGAAGACCCACAAACTAGTGCGCGCGGGCGAATAAAAAAAATCCGACCAAAAATAAAAATGATACTAAACCACAGGAATATGAAGCTGGTATTGTGAATTTGCGGCAGTACATAGAGACGTATACAACAAGCCAGCTTTTTGCGGAATTTATGAATCGGCACTGCACGTACGTACAGAGGTCTTACGTACAAATGTACGTACGTACTGGGTGCCATCCCCCAGAGTTACCACCTCCATATTGTCACTAGCTACCATGGCATGGACTACCACTACCCAGGCCTAGAGCCAGGCCAGAGCCTCGGGGGACGAGCGCTATAAGCCTACCTGGGTTCATTTAGGGAGTAAAAGATCAACGTCGTTGCGCCGCAAAAAGGTGTTGGAAGCTGCCAAAGATACCCGAACTAATATAGCCGTTTGTTTACATTCTTTTTAGCAGCCTCTTAAAAATACAGCAGGCCTGGCGCAACGTACTTATTCTCGCGCTGCGCTAGGTCGCCGAAAAAGCGAAATACCGACGCTAATATGTTAAAAGTTATTGAAAATGACAATCTAGATGAGAAAATTTCAATTCTTTATATTTACAGTTTTGGCGCAAAAATCTTACATAATATCGCTTTAAAGTTAAATGTTTTGGGTGCAGGTTATTTTGCATTTTGTTAGCGTGTCGTCTTTACGATTTGACACGTTCGTCCTCAGAACTATCGATGTATATATAAATATCGGGCTGTATCATTTGTAGTAGCTTGATGTACTTCCTAAAACCCCAACTCAATCATTCATGAGTCCCATTTCCCTCGTGGCCAGAATTGATGAAGCGGAAAATGGGTTTAATTGCTGCCAGTCTTGCCGACACAATGACGCAGAACTAAATGAATCGAGTGTCTATTCTGGGTACAAACATTCATGATCATGAATCAACGACGCGCACGTAAATGACAACCGTGATACATCGAATGTGTTGCGGATTTCAAATACCTAGGAGGGTACTCTGATAGTGTTCACGACATGGATGTGCGGATCGCACAGGCATGGAGTGCTCTGCACTCATTACATAAGATTTTGAAAGCGCCCATTAGAAAACAAACCAAGATCAAAGTGTTTAAGGCATGTATTGAAACAATTCTTTTGTATGGGTCAGAATCATGGGTCATGAATATGTCACATTCTAGAAAACTAAACGGGACATACACGAAGATGTTGCGAGTGGTTTTTAATACACCATGCTGGAAACATACTACTAATGAACAGTTATACGGTTCGTTACCAAATGTAACTACAGTAGTTAAATGTCGACGACTACCTTGGCCGGTCATGTTGTACGTAGTGAAGAACCAGCCAGTAGGCTTCTACTCTGGAACCCTGACACAAAAAGAAGGGTATGTCGGCCAAACGTAACACTTAAGAAACTTATAGAAACTGAAACAGGCTTGCAGGGCCTGGAAGTTATCTCTGCGATGAAGGACAGAAAGTTCTGGAGATCTAACTTTGTATGCTACACCTCCTCGGAGGATGATTAATGATGATGATGATAGATCAGGGGGGTGTCAGCCGGAAAGCCACGTCGAAATTAAAGTTCTATATACGTTTCTCTTTTCCTTCCGCGAGAGAAAGTAGTTCGTACCACGACTCCGGGCGTCGACACGCCTCACTAGAAAGCTAACCGCTGGATTATACAATCACATATCTTCCTTATTGTAACTTATTTATAATATTTATACTTCCTAATTGGCTCCCAATGATTTTTGAGCCGAGAATGTACCTTTCCCCTTTCGACATCATGACCTAAAATTTGGCAATTTCAGTGCAATTTTCCGTGTATTTTCGCCTTGATGCAGAGTTTGCATCAACAGGAAATTTGTTGGGAGAGAAAGAGCAAATCTTAAACTTTCTGATGGCATTTGACTTATATTCGATTTCGAGGGCGAAACGGGTTTCCCCTTGAAATTCCTTGATGACATGTCACGAGAGCAAGCAGAAATTTAGAGTGTAGGTATAATACAGGATGGTGGTGGGAAAATTAAACCTTCTTTAATGAATTCGGCACCACACCATTAAAAGTCTAATATCCACCCACGCAAAAACGTCTAAACGACTTGATCAGTCTTTGATGAAAGACAAATTAGACACACCGGAAGACGCCTAGACAATTTAGATTGGTACCGATATCATGAAAGACTTAGGTAAGAAAAAATAAAACAATTAAAAATATAGATACAATAAAGATCACCAAAAGACTGTGTTCCTACTAAGATCACAAAACCCACTCATTATGCAGAACGTGGGACTATTATATTCATTATCCACTGATGAAGAAGACGTCAAACCTCATGATAGCAATCGTAGTAGTAGAAGTATAAGTTTTTCCAGACAGCAGTTGTCTGTTCCCTATTACTGTATTGTACTGTGTAGTATCTTTGACTCTGTAAAAGCAATTAGCATTCGGGCATGATTTTGAAAATAAAGACATACATCATGTAGGAGGTTTTTCTGTCAAGGTTAGTGCTATGATCATGGCGTCTGGGTGTCTACTGTTTCTGCTTACGTTATGTAAAATCAGTTTAAGCAAGGACATTATACCTTGGTTTAAGTTATACTGATGTTTGCCTTATGATTCATGAACTGTTACGAAAGAATTTAATTCTAAAATGTTAACTTTCTGAACCCGGGTACTTGTGGCGTCTTTGTAACTTTCGGAAGTACTGTTTTGAGTAGATGAGCTGTGGGTTTGTGTATCTGTCGGCCAGGATAGAATGGGTTGACAGCACGTGGGTGGGGAAGATTGTCAGGCAGATTGACAGGAAATCAAAGGTCTCTGAACCTAGCCGGGGAGTCAGCAGAAATTAGAGGACGACATATGGGGGAATTCAGGAGGCAGAGGATTGCATACGATCGAGTTTTTGTTGTCGTAAGTGGTTCGAATTCGCTTCTAGAAGATTATCTCTCAAAGATTCTTAATTAAATCACGCGCTTGTGACGTAGAAACGGCGACATTGCGTACATGTATCTGTATGCTTGAGATAACAAGAGAGATCACAGTGTTATATAACCGAAATCCTCTTCCCCTTAACGATTGGAAAACCAAATTTAAAACCATGCGCACATGTACACGTCAGAACACAGTAATGAAAGCTTTCAAACGCGATAACGAAGTACAGTCTTGCAATTCCAATGTCAAAGATTATAAGTGATCGCAGAATAACGAGGAAGATAGTCAGGCTATTCATCACAAAGAACCATGCATATGAGGGTAGTTCTCTTTCCTAAGGGACGCCTTTATCATTCATTATATCATTCATTTGACAGCCACTGAATGTATACGTAAAAGGGGTCTTTGTTATAGATTTTCTCAGTATAAATAGCTTGGTATGGTATTCTACTCTCCAAGCAGAGGTTTGCAATTTGGTTTTGGCTTATTTTTGTCATTTGTTAATAGGCTTTTTATTGGGCTTTCTTTTTCTGCACTGGCGTCTTCTTTTATGCCAACTAAAAGCCCAATAAAAAAAGCCTAAAACACGCCAAATATAAGCCAAACCCAAACCTCTGCTTGGAGAGTATGGTATGTCAGCTTGGGGTTACATGCCATACTCACCATACTCAGGTGGCTGAGAGAAAGTTGTACATAATTAAAGCAGATTATGCAAATGATGACTTAATTTGCATAATTAATGAGAAAACTCTATAATTACAGTGTTTTATATAATAGTACTGCTATACATGTAATATTTTTCATCTGTGGTAGGCCGAACATCCACAGTTACCAATTATGCAAATGATGACCTAATTTGCATAATTAATGTGAAAATTTGTGACTTCTTATTGGTGAATGATGGGAATTTTATACCTTGTGACATGTGTAAGTTACTAGTGTAGGTTAACACCACTATGCATTTACAAAAACTCATATATTTCATGGAGGTATGAGATCTCCGAATTCTTGTTTGACTGATGGTGTCACAGAGACAGGAAAACATCAGAGGAAGATAAGTGGGTTCAAACAACTACAAACATGATCCAAACAACTACAGACCGATCTCGCTCCTCTGCATAATAAGCAAAGTGATGGAATCAATAATGAACAAGGCACTGTGGAGGCATATTAACAAGAACAGACTCTTAAGTGACAAACAGTTTGGATTCAGGGCTGGCCACTCTACAGCAGATGCACTGACATACGTCACTCAACACCTACATGACACCAAGGACAAGAGACAGTAAAGCAGGCTCATATGCCTTTATATAAGCAGAGCATTTTTGACTGATGGCGTCAGTGACCGATGGAGACAGGAAAACATCAGAGGATGATAAGTGGGTTCAGTCAAGAGGAATATTACAGAAGCCGGCAGAACGTAAGCCCTTCTCCATTACCTGTGTAAACTATCATATCCGGCACATGGTACACTGGGCTGGGCAGCGCAAATCCTTCAGGCACACCTACACATTTTCCCTAGCGTCTACCAGGACGTCTCGTCTGACAACTGAAATATTTCCTCATCTGTTCAACGCTATCAAAAGACCCATTTGCACACAAGGGATATCCTACCGAAATCCCTCGGAGAATATCTCTTGATTCTACCCAGGACATTCTGTACTGTAACATGCACCATCTGTCCGCTTGTCGACATCCAGCTTGAAGAGTATAGGCTTAGTTTTCTTGAAACTATCCAGATGTTTAGTATCAACAGGGAACCTGGAGGAAATATGTCTTATTTGAAGTGGAACCTAAAGAGACACGATGTCTTTCTTGAGAAAATCCCAAGGAAATCCCACAAGGAATATGCGGATATATTTTTCTAGGAACTCCTTTTACGGAAAGTCCCTATCATGTATAACGAACGCTATTAGATGCTCCACATTTACCCCGGGAGGTATCCTACTCCATCCTTTTATATAGCATACTAGAGAAGTAACATTTGCAAAGCAAATGCATAATGTTAACCTTCGGATATGGTCTGCTCTGTTAATTCTTACATACATGTACTACTAGTATATGGTGACAGGAGCAGAGCAGACCATGAAACTGCAACATTATATAACCCAACACCAGTCACCTTGGTCACAGACGTCATCAAATCAGGTCATTGGTCAGGTCAGAGGTCACTGTTTGGAGAAGAAGAAGAAACTGAGCAAAAACAATATGTTTTCCTTCGGTAAACATAATTAGAGATATCAACGTTCCACTGCAGTATCATAACAAGCCACCAGGGGATCCAACATCTTCCCATTTCCAGGTCTCATCAAGACCTACCCACCTACCAAATATCAAGACAATCCATGTAAGCCCTCTTGAGTTATCGTGGGTTTTTTTATATTTCAACATGTAATCACAAGACGTGGTTACGGCACACTCAAGTTTTTTCAACTTATATTACTGCCGCCACCAACACAGGGGACAATACCATACTCATTTTTCACCTGAGCTAAGTGAGGAAAGTCGTGTAAAGTGTCTTTCCCAATGGCACAACATCGGTAGGATGTCAGGACTCGAACCCGGGACCTCTTGGTTCCGAGTCGAGCACTCTGCAGCTACGCCACACGACCCCACATTATCGTGTTTAGAGACAGACAGACAGACATACAGACAGAGACAGACAGACAGACATACACACACTTTTAATTTTCAGCACTATGAGAAAGTATCTTACAAAGACACAGGATTGAATGCTATTATGTTATTATCTAAATCAGGGCATTACAACCATCCCTCAACAGCGACGGGGTGCGCCACAGACTTTCTACAACCTATGATCCACTGCTCACGGAGTCACGTGTGTTATCTGCGTGACGTCACGGAAGCGGTGGATTGTTCATTCCTTGACAAAGACTGGAGTTGTACAGTCGAAAATTTGGGTCCATTGTTGCACATTACAGTTTAAACTTGCTTCATAAGGATTGAATGTTGATAAACGATTCTAGTTCTTTAAAAGACGTACCGTTTTCGCGTGGTCTATCACAGGTATAATTTGTACTACACTGTTTTTACTATTCCAGACGTGCCCCCAAGCAATATGGGCAATAACGAACATTAACTTCACCTTGTGTGCCCAGTGAGCTTCACAAATCTCCTTCGTTATGAAGCTTAGGCCACAGCAAGTAAATTTTATGGATGACATCCTCCACAGATTACAAATCTAACGCGATAGGGCGAAAAAAAACCATTTCAGCCAGTTCAGAAGTCACAACACATCCACATAGAGTCCTAGATACCTTGTTTCACTTGACACTGTAAGGATTTTGGACACTGAACAAGACTATTTCCTGAGAAGGAGGCTATTTACAGCAGGGCCCATCACCCTTCAGTCAACCGCGACGGGGGCCGACATCGTCTACCAGATACCTTTGACCCAGTGTTGACGTCACACTTCAAAGAAGCCACGTGACAAGCTTCACTGGGTCAGTCTACTGAGGAAGACCATAGTGACTGGTCGAAATCTCTAGGTGAGAGAACTTTTTGTGTTTGATCGAAAGTTTTAGCTTCAAACAACTTCTTTTCTTTCCAAAATCAGGCACAAAACCAATGCGTGCGCTGATGTCATCCATTAAATTACTTGCTGTGGCCTTATGAAGCTTACCGAAAGCACGAGTTCAATTTTTGTTCATCATTTGCTTGGCAGCACACATTGACCACAACCCGGATATCCTCTATAGTGTACCAGACCGTGAGAGATCGCTATGAATTCGAAATGGCAGACTTTTAATGGTGGTCTTAAAAATATGATAGATCTACATTTTTATTAATAACAATAAAGAGTCATGACCAGTCATATTTAATGACCGACCTAAACCTTTTGTGCATGACTTGACAAAACGTATAAAAGCCGTGACTAACACGATATTTCGATTTGTTATACAACCAGGGGAATACCGGTGCAATAGCTCAATTGGTAGAGTGCTCACTTTGTAACCGGGAGGTCGTGAGTTCAAACCACGGCCGGGTCATACCAAAGATTTTAAAAATGGTACACACTTCTTTCTCTGCTTAGCACTCAGCACATATGAGAAAGAGTGTGGGAAGGTCAAACACACAGCACTACCAGCGGACTAGCCCCCTGCTGTAGTGCCTTGCACAACTGTGTGTCGCCCAAGGGCTACGGAAATGGATATGGGCACCACCCTACGCTCTGCATAAGAGCACGGGAGACCTTCTTTATAACCGTGTGTACCTCTGTACCTGAAATACTATACCGTAAGCATCATCGTTTAGGCCACAGCAAGTAATTTTTATGGATGACATCAGCGCGCGCATTTATTTTCGCCTGATTTTGGAAAAAAAAAACAAGAAAATTCGTGACCCTCTGACAGTGGTCAACATGCCGCGAGATGTCTGTTGCCATGTCGAAACGTGGATGGCAGATAAATGTGAAGAGAGGAGACAAGACAAGACAAGGCTCTGATTTATTGTTTTGTCTTTTTTTAATACTTTGATGCAGTGATGCATTTCATTCCTTTTATATGTGATGTCTCCACGGAATCAAAACCATTTGTATAATTAATGATTGAATAGTTTTAGTAGTAGCTGGCAATAAACATAGCGCAATATAGGTATCATTTCTTGTTTAACAATGCTTATGATGTCCACATTTGAAAATGTAGGAATCTTGTTTTTTTGGCCCGCCTTGATTTTTTTGGCCCTGTCGCATTAGATTTGAAGTCTGTGGAGGATGTCATCAATAAAACTTACTTGCTGTGGCCTTAGGCCATGTTGATTTGATTATATGGATGACATCCGCGCACGCATGAATTTTCGGCCGTTTCAAAAAAAAGTTTTCAACCATACTGTAAATCGTACAAAACAGTTGCAAAATTAGCAAAAATATACCGTAAGTTACAAAAAAACCATACCAATGTCGTCGAATGCCAAAATCAAACGAAAAAATACGAAATTAAAAAGAAATGAACTTGAAGACTAGATTATTCGCCAAACCATATTCTGTCCCATTTGTTCAACCCTCATGACCACGTAGATTTCATGATGAAAACAACTTTTTTTTTTGCTAAACTTTTTTTTATTCGCACGCGCGCATCAATTTTGGGGTTCCCGGAGGATGTCATCCATATAATCAAATCAACATGGCCTTAGGTAAATAACGGGGAACCAGGTGCAACCTCTTCTGAAATACTATACCGTAGGCAACATCGTCTATAAGGGGCTTTTCTTAAGAATTCGTCGTAAAACTTACAGATATCAACTGCATGTATAGGCTGTGTTTGAGACAGTTTGATCCCATGCTTGAATGTTGAAGTCGTAAAATATGCCAAATGACTCCTAGAAAATGCACAAGAGATTTTCGTCAAAGCTACAGACCATTACAAGAACAAATCCTGATAGAGCATCTGAAGACAGTATTAGATTCATAGATAGATATCCCCTGCAAAACTTTACTGATGCATATATAACGTGAACTGATTCGACAAAGGCAGAACTTCACTGCTAAAAGTTGAAACCAAACCCCCTCTAATTTTGTGTTTATGATTATTTATATAATTTCTACTGTTTTATTAATCTAGACATAATCAGCCTTGTTTATTTTGTTTAATGCAGCTGTCTTGATCTATGTTTGTCAACATACACTCTTTTTAAATTTGTTTTTCATTATATTTTGTTAAGTATTATTGTTTGTCATTGTATCTGTATAGTTTGTTTGTTTTTGTTTATGTACCATGAACTACCCAGGCCTAGAGCCAGGTCAGAGCCTCGGTGGACGCGATCCTTTTTGGCGACGCCTCAGGGGGGAGCCTAATGGTACAGTATTGTGTGCAGTTTGCAAGAATTCTAGGAATTGCACAGGCATTTTTTTTCCACAGGAATGGAATGTCTACAGGCATGTCTGGGATTTTGCTGACACACATCTATGCCCACATTCCTATGTAGTGAATTTCCAAGAAACCCTTGGGACATTGTGAAAATTGTACAGATTCACAACTGAGCAGACACATGCTGATTTACATCCCTGTCCACTCCCATGCAACATTATCTAGCTCATATAGCTATAGCTCCCATGATGTTAATGATGTAAGCAGTAAGTGAGTTTTCTGAATTAGTGTAGAACATCTTCCCCTACGTATCATCGACAGTCTTCAACTCTGCTGCATTTGAACAGGTACTATATCTTTCTCTCTATAATAATTGAGAAGTTTATTGCAAATTCATGCCCGGAGGGTTAATTGCCAGTTACAAACATAAAAGACCATTGAAGAACAGTATATAAAAATAACTTAAATCCACATAATGAAAGGTAGTTGTCTAAAATTATAGCTACGTCTAAGTCTAAAACTATGTCTGAAGGGTTTGACTTCTCTTTTATAACTGTAGAAGACACGTGTAACGTTATATCTGTAAGTCTCCTTCTCAGCATTTCCCCAACATGTTCAGGGTCACAATGTGAGTTATCAGAATGCCACAAAGAGGAGTATCCATTATGATCTAATACCGGTATGTCTTTAACACGTTGCAATAAAGTTTGTCTACGGGTATTTGTAGGCTTTGCTGTAAGAGAGAGCATCCGTTTGAAGGGAGTGTGAGGTTGTGTCCATTTGGACCAAGCATAACCAGAATTTAACTACTAGTATATCTATATACAAATATCTGTATCTAAAGGAAGTCTACCTAATTCTGCTCTACAGGCGACATTGCTTACTATTTACTAAATACACCAAGTAAATTTTACAGAATTGGTTGTGTACATTTTCGATAGGTGAGGTCTCATATGTAGTTTAATATAATATTTCTTGTGGACATCAGATATTGACGTTCAACTTGATAGGTTGTTAACGTTAGGTAAGCATAACCAAATCCTTCGACTAGATCAATTTTGTTATAGGACAATTATTCCCCGGGTAATCATTCTCAATGGCAGATTATTTCCTGTACATTTAATAGTCCTTTATAACAGAATTACGTTTCACCTAAAATTAAAATCACACAAATCTATCACAGTTCCAACAACAGAGGAAGATTTTTACTTTTTACGATCGACACAGGTGTCCTATAGGGCTCTTTTTATTCATAAATACATTGGATGTTGTATTACCTTCTAAGGATTGCCAGGCCGTAAGAAGCACGTGGAAGGTCCCCATTTGGACAACCACACAGAACTGAAAACTAGCCCTTGTAGTGGTGAAACAGACCGCCGTGTTTCCCTGATGGGATCGGAAAACACCTCTAAGCTGACCCGCTGAGACTGGTTACCAGGCTTATAATCTCTGAACTCAGGCCGCAAATCTGTACCTCCCTGTCATGACTGCCTCAAACCAAGCCAAAGTGATCTCTCTTTCCAGCCGACAATCAGTCTGCTTTCCTCACATACCTACAATCATACCCACATTCACAGTACAGTATTGTGTGCAGTTTGCAAGAATTCTAGGAATTGCACAGGCATTTTTTCCCACAGGAATGGAATGTCTACAGGCATGTCTGGGATTTTGCTGACACACATCTATGCCCACATTCCTACGTAGTGAAATTCCAGGAAACCCTTGGGACATTATGGAAATTGTACAGATTCACAACTGAGCAGACACATGCTGATTTACATCCCTGTCCACTCCCATGCAACATTATCTAGCTCATATAGCTATAGCTCCCATGATGTTAATGATGTAAGCAGTAAGTGAGTTTTCTGAATTAGTGTAGAACATCTTCCCCTATGTATCATCGACAGTCTTCAACTCTGCTGCATTTGAACAGGTACTATATCTTTCTCTATATAATAATTGAGAAGTTTATTGCAAATTCATGCCCGGAGGTTAATTGCCAGTTACAAACATAAAAGAACATTGAAGAACAGTATATAAAATAACTAAAATCCACATAATGAAAGGTAGTTGTCTAAAATTATAGCTACGTCTAAGTCTAAAACTATGTCTGAAGGGTTTGGACTTCTCTTTTATAACTGTAGAAGACACGTGTAACGTTATATCTGTAAGTCTCCTTCTCAGCATTTCCCCAACATGTTCAGGGTCACAATGTGAGTTATCAGAATGCCACAAAGAGGAGTATCCATTATGATCTAATACCGGTATGTCTTTAACACGTTGCAATAAAGTTTGTCTACGGGTATTTGTAGGCTTTGCTGTAAGAGAGAGCATCCGTTTGAAGGGAGTGTGAGGTTGTGTCCATTTGGACCAAGCATAACCAGAATTTAACTACTAGTATATCTATATACAAATATCTGTATCTAAAGGAAGTCTACCTAATTCTGCTCTACAGGCGACATTGCTTACTATTTCTAAATACACCAAGAACATTTTTACAGAATTGGTTGTGTACATTTTCGATAGGTGAGGTCTCATATGTAGTTTAATATAATATTTCTTGTGGACATCAGATATTGACGTTCAACTTAATAGGTTGTTAACGTTAGGTAAGCATAACCAAATCCTTCGACTAGATCAATTTTGTTATAGGACAATTATTCCCCGGGTAATCATTCTCAATGGCAGATTATTTCCTGTACATTTAATAGTCCTTTATAACAGACTTACGTTTCACCTAAAATTAAAATCACACAAATCTATCACAGTTCCGACAACAGAGGAAGATTTTTACTTTTTACGATCGACACAGGTGTCCTATAGGGCTCTTTTTATTCATAAATACATTGGATGTTGTATTACCTTCTAAGGATTGCCAGGCCGTAAGAAGGACGTGGAAGGTCCCCATTTGGACAACCACACAGAACTGAAAACTAGCCCTTGTAGTGGTGAAACAGACCGCCGTGTTTCCCTGATGGGATCGGAAAACACCTCTAAGCTGACCCGCTGAGACTGGTTACCAGGCTTATAATCGCTGAACTCAGGCCGCAAATCTGTACCTCCCTGTGATGACTGCCTCAAACCAAGCCAAAGTGATCTCTCTTTTCAGCCGACAATCAGTCTGCTTTTCTCACATACCTACAATCATACCCACATTCCTTTCCCACATGCCTTTCAAGTGTATGTCCTACATTCTGACATTCTGGTCCACATTCCAGGATTCTCCACATGCCTTTCAAATGTCCTACATTCTGACATTCTGGTCCACATTCCAGGATTCCCCACATGCCTTTCAAGTGTATGTCCTACATTCTGGACCACTTTCCTACGAAGTGAAATTCCAGGAAACCCTTGCGACATTGTGGAAATTGAACAGATCATTCACAACTGAGCAGACACATGCTGATTCATATTCCTGTTCATGCCCCGGCCCCGGAGGCTAATTGCCAGTTACAAGCATAAAAGAAGAGCCAGTGTATAAAAGTAACTAAAAATCTACAAACTGAAAGGTATTTGTCTAAAATTATAGCTATGTCTAAAACTTATAATGTCTGAAGGGTTTGACTTCTCTCTTGTAAAGACTTGTAAACTGAAGAAGACATGTGTATATCTGTAAGTCAGAGTCTTTCTCAGCATTTCCCCCAACATGTTCAGGGTCACAATGTTGATTCGGAATTGCCACAAGAGGAGTATCCATTGTGATCTAATACCGGTATGTCTTTAAGTTTAACACGTTGCAGTAAAGTTAGTCTACGGGTATTTGTTGGAAGGCTTTGCTGTAAGAGGAGAGCATCCATTTGAAGGGAGTGTGAGGTTGTGCCCATTTGGACCAAGCATCTACCTAATTCTGCTCTACAGGCGACATTGCTACTATTTCTAAATAGATAAAATAAGAATTCTAGGAATTGTACAGGCATTTTTGTCCACAGGCAAGCGGATTCCTGTCCACAGGTATGCGGAATGTCGACAGGCATTTCTCTGACCCACATCTATGCCCGCATTCCTGGAACCCTGAAGACCTGCCTGCCCCAGATGGTCATACTTTCTGTGACCCCGGGGCTCGTTCACTATGCACTCAGGGGAGGAGTGTACTGTATCTGTCTAGAAAAAAATCATGAAATGATGGCAGTGCCATGCAAACAATAACCCTAACAGCAACCACCGTCGCCATGGCAATGTATGTTTTCATTGCCAGTCTTGTTTTTTTTTTTTTTTTGCAGAGCGACAAGTGAAAATCAATGCGCGAAATTCCAGTGTTTGATTAACGTACTAAAGGTATGTATGTACATGTATGTCCACCTCTTACTTGACCACGTAGCACGTACCAGGGGCAATCTCTAAAGAACTACTGGCTCTGTTAGCTACGGCTCAATTAGCTACGGCTTATTACTGTGCTCGGGCGCATGCAGGGATGGACGTTACCCCCAAACACAGCCAATTACCGAAGGACTCCAAGACCACGTTATGAATACACGCCGTTGATCAACGTCAAAATAAGAACGAAATGTATTCGCAGAAGCGGTTGGTCTTGTGGTAAGAAATACCATGTATTCCTCATTAGGCCATGTTGATTTCATTATATGGATGACACCCACACACGCATGAATTTTCGTCCGTTTAAAAGTTGTGTTAAAAATATATTGGGAAACGATACCAATGTCGTGGAATGACAAAATCAAACAAAAAAGAAATTAATTTGAAGAGTAGATTATTCGCCATACCATAGTATGTGTCATTTGTTCAACCTTCATATGACCAAGTAGATTTCATAATGAAAGCAATTTTTATATATATATATAATCTTTTTTTCTATTCGCACGCTCGCATCAGTTTTGACGTTCCCAGAGGATGTTATCCACATAATCAAATCAACATGGCCTAGATTGCAAAAAAAAATATTGGGAAACGATACTAATGTCGTAGAACGTCAAAATCAACTCCAAAGGAACAGAAGAAAATGACAAGAGATGAAAATAAAAGTCAGTGTGTTTAGTCATTTGTTCAACCTTCATGACCACGTGGATTTCATAATGAAGGCAACTTTTTTGCCAAAGTCCACATGAGCCAATCAACATGGCCTTAGGCCACACCGATTTTATGGATGACATCCGCGCGCGCATTGAATTTCGCCTGTTTTCAAAAAAAAAAAAAAGATCACGTCTACCGAGGCTCTGGCCTGGCTCTAGCCCATGTAGTTAGCAACAATACGGAGCTGGGCATCCAGGCTACCGAAGCTCTACGACTCAAGAACTCAGTACACACGTACAGTGCCGATTCATAAATTCAGCAAAAAGCAGGCATGTGCCGACTTGTATACGTGAGTCACTAAGTACTGCCGCAAATTCACAATACCAGCTTTGTATTCCTGTGGTTTAGTAGCATTTTTATTTTTGGCCGGAATTTTCTTCTATTCGCCCGCGCGCACTAGTTTTGGGGTCTTCAGAGGATGTGATCCTTAAAATTAAGGCGGTGTGGCCGTATTACAAATACCTACTCTGTCAGAGGAACAAAAAAAAAGACCGAGCACGTGAGAGAACTGTGGTGATAAACTACGGTTAGAGTGAAATGTAGAGCCATCGCCGTTTAAAGATAAGGCGAAAGCTCATTCATCTATTGCCAGATCCGTCGGCTACATTAGGTATGCACTTCAAGGCGTTCTTCATAAACTTTTAGGTGTCTTAGACGGAGAGTCTCAAAAGACTAAACGGATAGTTACTCGTCTTGGCGCCAACTGAAACTATCGGTAAGTAATGCTCAGACACTGAGTACCCACTCTGACTGATAACTCTCTTCCTATCTTAGCGTATGGGTGAATACATCACAGTAATGACATTACGTTTGAGTGATTGTTATCTTCTGGTAACGACATCCTGTAATCAAATACAAGTCCCAAAATAAACAACAACAAAAAAAAACAAAAACATTCAGGATATTAAATACGTACCTACAATACAACGGCATCAATCAGTACCTCCTACATCTAACCTGAAAAATGATGAAACTACGTTGTTCCTTTCTTGACTTATCCGCTTTAAAAGTTTTTTATCAGAAAATAACCTGCATTTCCAGAAGAAGCTACTAGGGGGACAAAACTTACACCACTTATTCCTGACAAGATAAGCTATCTGTCACCAAAAATCACCAAAAAACAAGACCATAGCATGTTCAGGACAAAAGATACAAAATGAATCAATGAATGTAATTTACGCGAATCGTGCTCGGGCACGGTTTAGAAGGAACGTGTGGCACGTGGAGCAGATGTGAGGAATGCGATTTACCCGAATCGCGGTTTCAGGCGTTTTCATGAAATGGATCAGTTTTACTTATATTTAAATGGTACCGTAGCCAGCAAAAATACGAGTAGATTCGGTTTTACAAAACAACGACGGTATTGTTAAGCCATCTGGTATTATAACTGGTATTTTTCACCAGAGCGCAAACGTCAGACTCAAATGTCAAAATGAAATAATTGGCATCTCCAAATGCGGGTGACGTGCTGTCGGTACGAGTTGGAAGCCACGCTGTTCCGCCGAGGGGTGATTATTTTGTTACGTGGAAACTTTGATAGATCCGCGTTGAGCTTGTAAAGACTTCAGGGCCATTTTCACGTCTGCAATAACTCGGTAAACTATCACTCAGTCTGTCAGTTGGATGAAGTTTAGTATGAAGAATTTTCTCACCCAGAATAGTAAGTACCGTGTAAGCATTATTCGTCACTTAGTCACTTATAGCCTGGGTACCATCCTACTTGCATGCCGGGGCTCCCACACTCGCTTCCCTAAGAAGTACTTCTTAGGGAAGCGAGTGTGGGAGCCAGCAGTCACTTAGGCCACACCGACTTAATTTTATGGATGACATCCTCAGAAGACCCCTAAACTAGTGCGTGCGGGCGAATAAAAGAAAATTCCGGCCAAAAAAAATGCTACTAAACCACAGAGCTGGTATTGTGAATTTGCGGCAGTACATAGCAACGTATACGACAAGCTGGTACATGCCGGCTTTTTGCGGAATGTATGAATCGGCGCTGTACGTATGTATTGAGTCGTGGAGCTTCGGTAGCCTGGGCTGGTTACCACCGCTCTGTATCATCGCTAACTACCATGGACTATCCAGGCCTAGAGCCAGGCCAGAGCCTTGGAGGACGTGATCTTTTTTTTTTCGCGCGCGCGTGGATGTCATCCATAAAATTAAATTGGTGTGGCCTTAGTCATGTAGTTCAGCAGGTAGAGGTGGGATACATCAAATTCGCTTCGTTTCTTCTCCTTCTTCTCTCAAACAATATATTTAACATCTGGTAAGTTATGTTGCTCCAAGATCATATCCAGTTACAGTAGTATCATTCTCTATTTGTTGTCAGATTCGGCCCATAGTACTTTCATTAATGTTGAGCATAAAATGCCCAATCGTCACCAGGATCATTCCGATGCCTTCCTGTCCTATGCAAATGAGGGTTAGCCCCCTGTTTTCGCTAAGTTCTGGGGATGGGAAACTGGTTAATGACGGTTTACTAGCCCCTCCCCACATACCTGTCTATGGCGATGACCAGCAGAGCGTTGGTGGACACGTAGAGCGACGTCTGCCGCAGGAAGTGGACAGCCACGCAGGTCACGTGACTGTGGGTCCACATCCGGGACTTGATGATGTAGTAGTCGAGGTTGAAGGGCAGACAGAAGACGGCCACCAGGAAGTCTGACAGAGCGAGGTTAGCGATGAGTGTGTTGGTCATGGTGCGGGCTTTCTTGAACCACACGATGACCGAGATGAGCAGGAGATTGCCGAAGCCACACGTCATCACGATCAGACAGTAGACTATCCCCAGAAACACCTAAAGGGAGTCAAAAAATTCTTATTTTATTTTTTAATTTTCTTTTTTTATTATTTTTTGTTATTTTTCAAAATGTTTTTGTAGTATTGTTTTAAGTGGCTGAGGTGTGTCCGGAAACAATATGGTGATAGCACGTGGGTGTGTGAGGGGATTGACAGGCAGGATGGGAGATCAAAATGTCAGATCAGACAGTAGACTATCCCCAGAAACACCTGCAGGGAGTCAAAAAATTCTCAGAAAACCTTCACAATCGATCTAGCCTAACAAACTTATGCTCTGTTCATTGTTACTCAAACACATTCATATATGATATATGGTGAGCAGCCACTCTAGCTTTGTCCTGCTACGTCATAATGTAACCCAACACCACAGGCTGTCTGCAACAATGCTACACGTAGTTACCATGGTGACAGGCGTCTAGTCCAGGTCATTGACTTTTTTGTTTGGAGAAGAAGAAGGGGAAGAAACAGAGCAAAAACAGCATGTTTTCTTTCTGCGAAGGTAAAAATTGAAAAAAAAATGTCGTTTTAGGTGGCTGCTGAAGTATGTGTAGCTGTTTGTTACGGACGAAAAAAAGTGATAGCACGTGGGGGGATTGGCAGGCAGAATGACAGGAGAAAATGTCTAACGATGGAGTGGGGAGAGAATGAAGTATTAAATGCTGATGCAGCATTTTAAGATACAACGTTGTGTGACAAATTTAGAGTTAAAAGTTTTGTTTCAACACAAAGAGAATTGTCCTCACCTAGAGTTTTAGAAACGTCACTCTGGTCTTCCTGAGTAGACTGACCCAGTGCAGTGAGGCTTGTCACGTGACGTCTCGAAATGTGACTGGGTCAGTCTACTGAGGAAGACCAGAGTGGCTGCTGGTCGAAAGCTCTAGGTGAGAACACTTGTCTTCGTGTTGGAACGACATTTTTCACTCTGAACATGTAAGGCCATGTTGATTTGATTATATGGATGACGTCCGCGCGTGCATGAATTTTCGGCGGCCGTTTCCAAAAAAAAAGGTTTTCAACCATGCTGTAAATCGTACAAAATAGTTGCAAAATTGCCAAATATATACCGTAAGTTGCCAAAAAATATTTAAAAACGATACCAACGTTGTAGAATGCCGAAATCAAACGAAAAAGACGAAAATGTAAAGACATGAATTTGAAGAGTAGATCATTCGCCAAACCAAATTCTGTGTCATTTGTTCAACCTTCATGACCATGTAAATTTCATGATGTAAGTACCTTTTTTTTGCAAAACTTTTTTTATTCGCACGCTCGCATCAGTTTTCGGGTTCCCAGAGGATGTCATCCATATAATCAAATCAACATGGCCTAACTACCAACACAGATGATAGTCGAGTGGCAAAGTTCTGATGAACACCACCCACCTTTAGACCTATGGACACCTCTGCGTCTGTTTCTGTCGAGGGATAGTCGGTCAGGGGGTATTCGCAGTCCCCATAGTACAGAGCCATGTCGGTGACATTGGTGCTGTTATAGTCACACTCCGTCAGAGGTGCTCCCGACGTGTTTGAGGCATTCATGCTGTTAGAATAATAATAAAGTTGTTAATTGGTCAAACATTACCCGTGTAAATCGCAGCCTATGGCGCTGAATTGATGCAGGGTTTACGATCACTTAATACACATGATACATATAACATATTTGCTCCACACACTTTTGTGGAACTGTCACAAAGGTCTGTGCAGCTGCCATTCGGCCCCACCAGGTGACCTCAATACGACTGTCCCAACCGAAGTTAGGGTTCTCC
>NW_017804575.1:794995-818205 GCF_001625305.1 Branchiostoma belcheri
GAGTGGATGAGTGAGTGAATGAGTGAGTGAGTGAGTGGGTGAGTGGGTGAGTGAGTGAGTGAGTGAGTGAGTGGGTGAATGAATGGGTGAATGAATGGGTGAGTGAGTGAGTGAGTGAGTGAGTGGGTGAGTGAGTGAGTGAGTGAGTGAGAGTGAGTGAGTGGGTGAGTGGGTGAGTGAGTGAATGAGTGAGTGAGTGAGTGAGTGAGTGAGTGAGTGAGTGAGAGTGAGTGAGTGAGTGAGTGAGTGAGTGGGTGGGTGAGTGAGTGAGTGAGTGAATGAGTGAGTGAGTGAGAGTGATTGAGTGAGTAGGTGAATGAGAGTGAGTGAGTGAGTGAGTAGGTGAGTGAGAGTGAGTGAGTGAGTGAGAGTGAGTGAGTGAGTGGGTGAGTGAGAGTGAGTGAGTGGTCATGTGTGATAGAACTAACTTCTCGTGTCAACCAGCGCGACCTATCAATGAACGAAAATATCTACTCGCTGAGATTTCAATCGCAACGCCGCGCGTCTAGAGCCCATTGCCTACGATACCTGCAAAGGGCGATCAGTTGACATTTAGTTATTAATGGGAAGTTATTTCCCAAGAAACATACAATAGAGTGTTGCCCTATGTATATGAATATCATTTCCCTGCAAAACAATCGATTTTTCTCGTACTCATTGCACAACATTTAAACCTGTATGATACGCTAGGTATGAAATGTCTGGGTTGAGTGGTTTTGGGGTGATTCAGGTAAGGCCACACCGGCTTAATTTTATGGATGACATCCGCGCACACTGATTTTTGCCAAAAAAGATCACGTCCACCGAGGCTCTGGCCTGGCTCTAGGTCTGGGTAGTCCATGGTAGTTAGGCCACACCAAGTAAATTTTATGGATGACGTCCGCGCGCGCATTGATTTTGGCCTGTTCCTAGAAAAAAAACAAGAAATTCTGCTTCCTGTAACTATGACCAAAGAGTGACGACAGTGCCGCAATTTTACGCTTTGTTTCTGCAGGCCTGCAAAAATGTGATGAAAGAAACAGGACAGGAAGACAACTGCTGTTCCACCTGATTTATTGCTGTTTTGATGATGAATAAAAGACTTCTTGCTTGTTACACTGTGTCACCTCATTCAATTTGTGTCCTAACATTTGTCGTCTCTTAGTATATTTCTAATCTAGGCATCTTGTTTTTAGGGCCCTAGTTTTTTTTTCGCCCTCTCGCATTAGATTTAGGGTCTCCAAAGGACGTCATCCATAAAATTTACTTGGTGTGGCCTTAGCGACAATACGGAGCCAGGCACCCAGGCTACCGAAGCTCCACGACTCAAGACCTCAGTACATACGTACAGTGCCGATTCAAAAGCTCTTTAAAAAGCCAGCATATACGTCGCTGTATTGCTGTGGTTAAGTACCATTTTATTTTTGGCCGGAATTTTTTTTATTCGCCCACGAGCACTAGTTTGGGGGTCTTCACAGGATGTCATCCATAAAATTATCGGTGTGGCCTAAACTTTTTTTTTCGCCGAAGTCCTTTACGGCATACGAGTATGTATGATTCAGACGGGTGTACAAAGATTGTCAACATGAGCGTCACGTACTAACTCACGTCAGGACGTCACCCAAAGGTATACTTTAGCCTTGAATCGTACAAACATTTCTTTCGACCTACAGCTAAACATAGTTTGATGTATTACAGCATGAAATAGCGCCCTGACGAGATACCAAGTGAAGATTATTGGGCAATAGGTCACTTTTGAACTTTCTTACCACTCACTCACCAGTCCCATAGCTGACTTAACCTTTTGTCAGAGAAATATCTGTACAAATTGCTTGGATTGTCAAAATGATAATTCGCGTCTGCAGTTGCTCGGGGTGGCTTCAGGAGGCTTATAATTACGAAGATGCTGCTGCTGCTGCAAATTGGTCTGGTGACATAACAGCACGGCAAAGTCACCTGGGCGAGATCTACACATGATAGATATGTGTTGCTTGTTAATAGCCACAGGCGATCGGTGTTGCATCACACGGCTTTAACCCTTGGCGCCAGACTGTTATATATCTATATCAATGGTTTATTTGCAATAAAACACAACAACACTGTCTCAAAAATGGCAGCAAGAGGCTGAATTGATGATATGGGGACATTACATAAACAGTATAAAACGTCATATTAAGCGATTAAAATAGTAATAAACCATTACATAAAATGTATATAAAATATTGTCAACAACGTTTCAAGTGCAAATTAATATTATAGCAGAAAACAATACAGACGGACAATGGTAACACTAAAATTAGTCTTAGGTCCAAAAAAGTGTGACAGTGTTACATATTAAGCAGGCGGATCATAAAGGGAAGAGCACTATTCTGATAACGATCAGTTCTGCTGCGAGGAGTGTTCAGTTTATAAGCTGATCTGGTTTGACGACCACTTATTGCACTTCTAACAGGTGGCAGAAAATGCCGGAACTGTTCAGACTTCGCAAAGTTCTCGACTTGACCGGTTGTGACCGAGGCTTTATGCGCACGGCATTTTAGCAAAAATGTACGAGTTTTGTTTGTTACATAGAGGTTGCCTGTCGCTTACAATAAGGCCAGACCGACTTAATTTTATGGATGACATCCGCGCGCGCATTGATTTTCGCCTGTTCTAAAAAAAAAAGATCACGTCCACCGAGACTCTGTCCTGGCTCTAGGCCTGAGTAGTCCATGATAGTTAGCGACAATACGGAGCCGGGCACCCAGGCTACCGAAGCTCCACGAATCAAGAACTACAGTGCTGATTCATAAATTCCGCAAAAGGCCAGCATGTGCCGGCTTGTCGTATACGTCGCTATGTACTGCCGCAAATTCACAATACCAGCTTTGTATTCCTGTGGTTTAGTAGCATTTTTATTTTTGGCCGGATTTTTTTTATTCGCCCGCGCGCACTAGTTTGTGGGTCTTCAGAGGATGTCTTCCATAAAATTAAGACGGTGTGGCCTATCATCAAATATTACAGTCTTGATATGATATATGACTGTCCCTCTGACGGAATCAAGTGTAACGTCGCAATATTGCCAAACTTGGCCTCTCATGACGTGTTGGACAAGCCGGTAACAAGAGAAGACATATCGAGGGAAATAAGAAGTTGACATGCTCGCCGCTGGCCATACATAACTCTTACATGGACGAGCTGACAGGAAATACTAGTAGAATCCGGTTGGTATTGATTCTATTTTGTGCGGGGTGGCTCAACATCTGCCAAGGTGCTCTTAGGGATAGATTGTGTATCTCTACAGCATCATGTGCGTTTGCAGACGCCAAAGGAACGCGTATATCAACCCCTTTACTCTTCGGGTTGTACGTGACTAACATTTAGATCGTGCTAGCGGTGCTCTAAGTGTACAACCATGTACCGCCTCAAGGGAGGGTTGTCTTCGCCGTTTTTACATTACCGATTGCGGTATTTGTAAAGTCAAAACTTCCTTCTTTGTGGGTGTGATTACATATCGTAATCACGAGTTAGCACCCGACTTGTTGGCGCCGTAGCTAGGCTGTTCAAAAAGACCCGAGGTTGTATGATGTATGTTCGAGACTGCATGTACCGGGGACCGGTGACATCGACTAGCCTCCTGTGCAGACCTCCGGGCGGGTGGGAGTTTTGATACTGCGTTTTGTAGAATTTTTAACGCGTTCTTTTGCCGGCCATCCTACAACCAGCCGCCCAGAGAAGGTCGGCGGGTATCAAACAGTCTATGTGCGGCTGGTTGTAGGATGGCCGGCATGACAAAATAACGACGTTAAAAAATTCTACAAAACGCAGTATCAAAACTCCCACCCACCCGGAGGCCTGCACAGGAGGCTAGATCTATACCTCGCCTTCCTGGGTGCAAGATCATGCCCGTAGCCAGTGGGGGGTTTGGGGGGTTCGGAAGAACTGCCCCACAAGGCTCAAAGGTTCACTTTTTGGTCCACTTTTTATCTAAAGGTCCAAGATTTCTCTTTAGATGGACTGATTCGTATCACCAGCGGGCCTGGAATCGTACAAAACACTGCCTACTTTGTCATTGAATAAAAACGTATCCCTGTTTTTTCTCTGAAATCCTCTCAAAAACGCAGGAAATGCCATTTCAGAAGGTTCATTTTTCAAAATTTTCCGGGGGAGAATATACCCCGGACGCCCCTAGGAACCTCGCGCCTTCGGCCCTCGCTGGTCCCCTCAAGCAGTGGGAAGACCCCCCCCCCCATTCAAAATCCTGGCCCATTCAAAAACCCCCCATTCAAAATCCTGGCCACGGGCATGAAGATTTACCAGGCAAAGGCTGTTTTCTACCCGTCATTCCCACACGCCCCCTTCCAGTACCTCCAAATCACCCCGAGTGAAAATCCAACTCCCACGCGACTCTTGTGGCAAACTCCCCGAAGAGCCACTATACATCAGAACGTCTTTTACCCCGGGAGAGTTTGATGGTACCAGAACTGAATGTGAAAGGGAAATGGGTGCCAATACTGGTCTGTAAATGTCACGGGCAATGGTTAAGTAGCGCAGTTTTACTATTCTATACCCAAGGAGTGGTGGTGGAGGGAAAGAAGTATAGAGACCATCGCTAGAAGCAAATCCAATGCACAAATACTACTGCCCTTAGCTATCTTAGTTCGTACTGAGATCAGTTGTCTTCAGGTGAATGTTAAATCGTGTTTATCAAAGTATTATGAAAAAGCTAAATTCTACAGAAATTAAACTGAAAGGATATACCCGAACATAAGGTACTCAACCATAGAAGTAGAAGTAAGTCCAGTGCACAAATTCTATCTGCCCTTAGCTATCTTAGTTCGTACTGAGATCATTTTTCTTCAGGTGAATGTCTAATCGTATTCACCAAAGTGTTATGAAAAACTAAACAATGTACACAGGTAGATGCTACAGAAATTAAACTGAAAGGATATACCCTAACATAAGGTACTCAAACATAGAAGTAGAAGCAAGTCCAGTGCACAAATTCTGTCCTTAGCTATCTTAGTTCGTACAGAGATCAGTTTTCTTCTGGTGAGTGTCTAATCGCAGCCGTCAAAGTGTTATAAAAAAACCTAACACTGTACACAGATAGATTCTACACAGAAATTAAACTGAAAGGATAAACCCGAACATAAGGTACTCAAGCATCGAAGCAGAAGCAAGTCCAGTGCACAAATTCTACCCTTGGCTATCTTAGTTCGTACTGAGATCAGTTTTCTTCAGGTGAATGTCTAATCGTATTCATCAAAGTGTTATGAAAAACTAAACACTTTACACAGGTAGATTCTACAGAAATTAAACTGAAAGGATATATCAGAACATACATATAAAGTATTCAAACGTAATCTTTCAGATGACCAGTTCAACCCGCTCGCAAACGGCTTTCTGTTTACAATCTACATTACAAATGAACACAGCATCGAAGGTACAGTTGTGTGCACATTTATATAGGACCGATAAAATACAATCTGTTGCAGATCGTCCTTTTTAGGCAGTTCTATTGCCTTCTAGATACACGTTTACGGGTTGAAACAAGTTTACGGCCTACGAAAAGCCACGTTTACTGCTGCTAGGTTGTCTCTTAACTGTGCATTAATTGATAAAACTGCTGACCATGAATGGCACCATGTCGTCAACTTTATCTACCTCAAAAGGAAAACGCACAATAAAGTGCGTACATGAAGCAACTTGGACAGCAAAGACATTTCTAACGTATTGAACGTTAAAGGCATCCAATGCGATTTCAGGGCAGCAAAACTGGAAATATCCTGAATAAGGCAATCTTTGTGATATTGACACATACTGCTTCACATGAGCACATTTCAATCAGTATTTCATACTTTGGGCTTTTAAAACTGCAGAAACAAGCCCCAAGACGAGTCTTTTATTTCCTGGGAGGTACCCTAAAAATCAGCCCAGGGCCCTTCCAGTAACCATTTTCCGTCAGAATTTGGGGAATGTTTGCTTCATGAGGGTCAATATACATTGGGATAGTGTGGTTTCAACTTAGTATGTAGATAATTGACTAGAATATTGGCTGTGAAAAACTGGGTTTCCAAGCCTGGATGCCTTTTAAAACATTGTTTGATTTAAAGAACGGCCTCACCTTGTATAAGTAGTTATTGCTGAGATGCGATGTCTAGTGCTGCGGAAGCGGATGACCGGAATCCCCTCCTGACGGATCTTCAGCCGTCTGCGGCCCGCATCATGGACCCTCACCGGGCGGTGTGCACCGCTCTACACCACACCACATCACTGTGAGCCGGCGTTAGGGCTCAGGCAGCCCGCACATGCGTACAGACAGACCTGGCCATGATTAGGCCACAGCAAGTAAATTTTATGGATGACATCCTCCGCGCAGACTCCAAATCTAACGCGACAGGACGAAATAAAAAAACAAGGCGGGCCAAAAAAACGAGATTCTTACATTTTCAAATTTTGACATCATCAACCTTGTTAAACACGAACTGATACCTACATTGTGCCTATGGGTTTACTGCCAACTATTACAACATCCATTTTGTAACTGAAAATAACAGTCACACAACAAAAAGCAAATGGTTTTGATTCAGTGGGAAAATCACATATAGACATCCACCATCACATATAAAAACGAATACATCACTACATCAAAGTAAAAGACAAGACAATAAATCAGAGCCTTGTCTCGTCTCCTCTCCTCATATTTATCTGCCATCCACGTTTAAACATGGCAACAGACACATCTTTGCCCATTTTCCGCATGTTGACCACTTTCAGTGCGCAACAAAATTTCTTGTTTTGTTTTAAAAAATCAGGCAAAAAGTATTGCGCGCGCTGATGCCATCCATAAGAATGAATTGCTGTGGCCTTAGCTCCCTCCAGGCAAAATGAGTTGCCGGGTTTGATAAGCGAGAGGTAAAGCTCCTCCCGGACCCCCCACATCACCAGGGTCGTCTTTCATCGGCTAAGCAAAATATCATACCCGGCCAGTCCAAGATAACGTTCGGTTTTATCGCAAAGCCTGGCATATTTCAAAGTACACCCCCATCCTCCAGCAATATTCTGTCCTCCTATAGCACGGAATGCATGCATACAAAATGACTTAGTATGCATAGCCTGAAGTTTGTTGCGCCGAAGTAAAATCAATTACATGTCAATGAACTCCAATGTTGAAAGAAGAAAGATTTTGATAATGAATGGATGGATGAACGAAAGACCTTTTAATTATATCTATTCTCTTACAAGCTAAGCCATGTTCATGTATGAATTAAGCACATGAATTTGTCACTGTACAAAATTTACAGATATCACACTATACATAATAATGTGTAATACTATCTAAAGCACATGGATTTCTCAATGTACAAAATTTACAGATATCACACTGTACATACTAATGTTTAATACTACCTAAAGCGAAGGGATTTTTCACTATGCAAAATTTATAGATATCACACTATACATACTAATGTGTAATACTACCTATCGGTTCGACTACTATGTACAATTTCAACCGCTTTTTAAAGTGATATTATGTAAGAGTTTTGCGCCAAAACTGTAAATATAAGTAATAGAAACTTTCTCATCTAGATTGTCATTTTCAATAATTTCAACATATTAGCGTCGCTACTTCGCTTTTCCGGCGACTCAGCGCAGCGCAAGAATAAGTTGGCCAGATCCGATGTATTTTTAGGAGGCTCCTAAAAAGAAGTTAAACAAATAGCGGTTATCGAATTCGTTCGGGTATCTTTGGCAGCTTCCAACACGTTTTTGCCACGCGACGACGTTGATCTTTTACTCCCCAAATGTCATTATGAACCCAGGTAGGCTTATGGCGCAAGAAAATGCGTAAAACAACGATGTTTAAAATAGTGAAAATCTTACATAATATCGCTTTAATGACAGTTGTAGATGTAAGAACATACGGAAATTATAATATCACTGCTTCGCGTGTTTTTACAAAATAAGGCCACAGCAAGTAATTTTTATGGATGACATCAGCGCACGCATTGATTTTTGCCTGATTTCGGGGGGGGGGGGGGGAACAAGAAATTATGTTGTCCTTTGACAGTGGTCAACATGCCGAAAATTGGCTGGAACGTGTATGGCAGATTAACATGAAGAGACGAGACAAGACAAGGCTCTGATTTATTGTTTTGACTTTAAGTTTGATGCAGTGATACATTTCAACAACTTTTATATGTTCCCACCGAATCAAAAAAGTGTGTACAATGATTGAAAACTTTTCTTTTTCAAAGTTGTTTGAGTGATAAATGGATGTTGTGATAGTTGGCAGTAAAGTTTTCACAATGTATCATTTTATGTTTAACAGGGTTTATGATGTCAAAATTTAAAAATATAGGAACATTGTTTTAAGATGGCCCGTCTTGTTTTTTTCGCCAATTCGCATTAGATTTGGAGTCTGCGGAGGATGTCATCCATAGAATTTACTTGCTGTGGCCTAACTTTTGTTCGTGCTTTTTCTTTCTCATACGCCTTTCAATTGGCTCGACTATCCTGGATATTTCTCGTATACCGACCTGACGTAAAGTTGAAAGAGGTGCACGGCGCCGCAAAAACGTCGCACACAGAAGAAGCCATCTCTTTACACCATCTGTTCTTCAGTTGCTATATGTGCGCGGATAATGTTCTCATCTATCATTTCTTTGAATTTCCAAGACGGAAAGAGTTCACCGCCCTGTCAGCGGCAGCGGATGAAACCCACTAACGAGAACCATGACGTTACAAGAAGCTAAACTGCTACACTGTAAGTGATGTTGTTCCTTAGGGACCTGACCTGTTGTTGGTTGATCATTTCTCAACGCTCACCAACATTGACCCGGCTGTCTGCATGGCTACGATTAGGCTACACCGCCTTAATTTTATGGATGACATCCTCTGAAGACCCCCAAACTTGTGCGCGCGGGCGAATAAAAACGTCTCTCTACGTGTCCACCAACGCTCTGCTGGTCATCGCCATAGACAGGTATGTGGAGAGGGGGGCCAGAAAATCGCCAAAATTTTGCTCAGAAACATCCAGTTTTCTAGTAAGGCCACACCGTCTTAATTTTATGGATGGCATCCTCTGATCACCGGCCCCCAAACTAGTGCGCGCTGGCGAATAAAAAAAATTCCGGCCAAAAATAAAAATGCTACTAAACCATAGGAATACAAAGCTGGTATTGTGAATTTACGGTAGTGCATATGCGACGTATACGACAAGCCGGCACATGCTTGCTTGCGGAATTTATGATATAGCACTACACGTCTGTACTGAGTTCTTGAGTCCTGGAGCTTCGGTAGCCTGTGTGCCATCTTTCAGAGTTACCGCCGGCTCCGTATTGTCGCTAAGTGCCCAGGTCTAGAGCCAGGCCAGAGCCTTCGAGGACGTGATTTTTTTTTTTTTTTTTTGAGGACAGGCGAAAATCAATGCGCGCGTGGATGTCATCCATAAAATCAAGCCGGTGTGGCCTAAATCAAACTCACTATCAACTTGTCCCCGGCTTTCTGTTCAACTTAGGTTACCTTTTCATCGCCATGACTTTGGCTTGTTACAATTCAATTACCCAAGGCAAATGAACAGTGTGCGTAAGTCCAACATCTGTATGTATGACAGGCTCCTTTGCCGCTAGCACAGGGCTTTCGACTTCTACCCTTATTATCTAGAGCTATCCTCGTGAATAGTAATGTACTTTGGGTAAGCCATACTGATTTAGCTTCATACATCAATTAAGAAGACATGGAAGGATTGAATGACGAGCAGTGCAACCAGTCCTAGAAGGTATATTTCGATTTGATGGTTTTGACTATTATTGTTAGCCTCTACCAGGCTTCAGGAGACGGCTGGAACCGTAGAAATTGGCCAAATAGAGAGTGCGGGTGCGGCAAACTGAACTCTTCAAGCGCCCAACTCCCCTGGCATGTTATCTCTCTATTTGGCCAATTTCTACTCTTTCCAGCCACCTACCGAAGCCTGGTAGAGGAATATCATTATCGTCTACATCCGTATTGGATCTCGCGTGAAGACATCGTGATAACTGTTGAATAGTGCAGGCTTGGTAAGTATCGCCACAGGTGCAGCCGTGATGGTATATGGCAGATGCTTTTTTGTATGAAAATTGTCTCGACCTCGGGACGACTCTGTTGATTGGCGTCTTGAAAGGGTTCATATTTTCAATGTCAGGGTGCGATGGCAGGGAACCGAGGCCCATAGTGAGGTCCATAACCTCATACAGGATGGCAGGAACAATGCCCTCAATTCTGTCCATCCGTACGTAAATAATTCAAGTTATTTTAGGATTTTTTAGAACATTGCCGTGTTCTATATGGGTCACCCGAGGTCATATGCGGGTGATTATTGAGTTGTATGGATTGGGATGAATAATGACCCGGTTTTGACTCTATTTGTGACATTACGGCGTCATAAGGAATGTGGAATGGAGTCTTCTGATTGGTCAACCGTCACCCGGCTATATGATAATAAAGGGTTAATACCCCGCCCCGAGGTGTATCTGGTGAGATAATCCCTGGTCAGGTGCGATAACCACTGAATAAACCACCGAGTGAGCGTGGCGAACGAGATGGTTTATGAGGTGGTTATCGCAATTGACCAGGAATTATTTCACCATATACACCGAGGATAAGGCGGGGCATTAAAATGTTATTATCATATAGCCTAGCCTGACAAGCCTGCAGATGCGCCTGCAATATCTTTTCTAGGTGGAACTAACTTACCGTCCATCGCCGAAAAAAAACTCTCACATACTATGTTACAACAAGATAGCATATTGACAGAAAAACAGATCGTCTGCGGTGACCACGTGACATTGGAACAGTACCACGTTTAGTGTCAAAAATTGGGGTGTCAAAAATTATGCTAGTTTATTTCTGTTTAAATTTCATCTATATCTTTTTCACTGTGCTGCATTTTCGAATAAATTGTTAAAAATAAACCACAATACGTTTTTTATAGATATATACTACACGTCTTAACACTATTGTTAGTGTCCTGTCCCCTGTATAATGGTATGGTCCAAAAAGTGGTCGGTTATAAGAATAACCGACCACTTTTGAGGTGACGGCCAGATAACCCATGGGAAATGGAGCCTTCTGATTGGTCAGCTTCTTCTGGCTATATGATAATTCTAGACACGTCACACCACTCTAAAACCTGTTACCCCACACATGGTTTTACTCAGGAACGTTTCGATCTGGTGAAAGCTCAGTTAACTGTGGAGAAGCTTGCCGTACAATCACCTCAAAAGCTTTTACTAGACTTTTTAGCTATAAAATCGAAACGAACAATCTTGAGAGATCTAAAAATTACCTGAAGAAATGCGTCTTTACGTAGGCCTTTAAGTGTTCTTTGATGTTAACACGGCCCAGAAGGGTTACAGAAGCTTTCAGTTCATAGCACGATTATCTAAACCATTTAAAAGCAGCTTTAAGTATCTGATGTGAATGGTCATGCATGTGCAGCATGCACGGTGAACCCAAGACACATCTATAAGTAGAGAACCCAACACACTTATCGATAAAAGTATAGAGAACCCAACACACGTATTGATAAAAGTATAGAGAACACAACAAACTTATCGATAACCCAACACACTTATCGATAAAAGTAGAGAGAACACAACAAACTTATCGATAACCCAACACACTTATCGATAAAAGTAGAGAGAACACAACAAACTTATCGATAACCCAACACACTTATCGATAAAAGTAGAGAGAACCCAACAAACTTATCGATAACCCAACACACTTATCGATAAAAGTATAGAGAACCCAACACACTTATCGATAAAAGTAGAGAGAACTTATCGATAAAAGTATAGAGAACCCAACACACTTATCGATAAAAGTAGAGAGAACTTATCGATAAAAGTATAGAGAACCCAACACACTTATCGATAAAAGTAGAGAGAACCCAACACACTTATCGATAAAAGTAGAGAGAACCCAACACACTTATCGATAGAAGTAGAGAGAACCCAACAAACTTATCGATAACACAACACACTTATCGATAAAAGTAGAGAGAACCCAACACACTGATCGATAGAAGTAGAGAGAACCCAACACACTTATCGATAAAAGTATAGAGAACCCAACAAACTTATCGATAACACAACACACTTATCGATAGAAGTAGAGAGAACCCAACACACTTATCGATAAAAGTATAGAAAACCAAACACACTGATCGATAAAAGTATAGAGAACCCAACACACTTATCGATAAAAGTATAGAGAACCCAACAGTCCCATTGATTTCATGAATAAAGTTCCAAAGTCTAGAAGTCCACCAAACTTCCACCGCCTGTAAGTAAAGAACACAGTCATGCCTTCAAATATCAGAGTTATCAACCAAGAATTGAGGTATTCAAAAACTCGTATTTCCCCAGAACTATCGTAGACTGGAACTCGTTGCCACCAAGCACAGTTGGGGCATCATCACTAGAAAGCTTTAAACAACTCCTGCATTCAAATGTGCAAAGATTGAGTGTAACAAGTCGTTCGGTGTGATATAGCTAGCTGCCGCCGCGCCGCGTGCCTGCGAAGTTGTTGTGTTACGACGAAGGGCGTTTATACCGGCTATACCGATACAGATACAGATACAGAACACTGAAACCACTGACAACGTTGTGTTGTAGACAGTGTAGTTGTGCGGGGCAGCTAGGGGCACAGGAGGACGCAAAGGTCTTTGCCCTCTGCCGACATTTGGCGTTTTAGCGGTTAATAATGACTGCAAGTCTGACGCAAGTCCATCCACAGGCTTCGTTTGTAATTGGTTAAAAGCTGGGATTCTAGCTAATATCAATATTTCGGTAATGGCTTCGGCCCGTGTTCTGTAATTACTGGGCTTTGGCGAGTCAAACTGGGGGAACTACGTGATACCATTGCATCAAGGAAGCAAATGCTCTTTATGAGTGTGAACTAAAAGCTTAGCCGCATGAAAGTCTACGACGAGAGCTGTCACGTTAATGTGCTCTGGGGAGTAAGACGGGGGCGACCTGCCGGGCCAAACGCCTACATAGACCGGTAGACGTGACGACTACGAGCCGCTTAGGCTGTAACTGACGTACGCTCCTCTTCCCTTGGGGGCTCAATAAATTAGAAACGTACGTTTGGATGTCTCTGGGCTTGGGCTTGTAATTTCGTGCTTTCTGCCAAAGAATCACTTGCGGATAGATGTTACAGCCGTAGTGAAATCCCCTGATGGTAGATGGCATGCCGTGGGTAGGCCATACTGGCTTCATGTTATTGATGGTATCCTCAGGAGAACCTAAACACTAATACGAGAGATCCAGCCAAAAAATGCTGCTGAACCACGGGAATACAAAGGTAGAATTGCACATTTGCGGTAGTACGTAACTACGACAAGCCGGCACATGCTGGCCTTTTGCTAGTCTCCACCAGACTCCTTTGCAGGCTGAATAAATAGTAGAAATCGGCTGAGAATTGGCCAGAGGAGTTGGCAAGCTGGACCATCTATGGCAGGCCAACTCCTCTGGCCAATGATGTCCCCCTCAGCCGATTTCTACTATTTATTCAGCCTGCAAAGGAGTCTGGCGGAGACCAGCCTTTTGCGGCATTTATGAGCCGGCACTGTGCCGAGTTCTTGAGTTCCGTGGAGCAGCCTGGGTACCATCGTCCGTAGTTACCGCCGGCTCACTATTGTCGCTAGCTACCATGGACTACAGAGGATGGCACCCAGCGTAAGCACCCAACCCAAGCAGGTGATTTCAATGCGCGCGCGGATGTCATCTATAAAATTAAATCTATAAAATGTGGCCTTAGGTCAAGTTGTATTTCTGGAAATTTGTGTCAGTGTCAACTGTCTAATGTCTGGTACGTAGTTATTTTTTATTCAGTCATCAGTCAATCAATCAGTCAGTCTGTCACTCACTCACTCTCTCACTCACCCACTCACTCACTCACTCGCTCACTCACCCACTCACTCACTCACTCACCCACCCACCCACTCACTCACTCACTCACTAACCCACTCACTCACTCACTCACTTACTCACTCACTTACTTAGGACACGCTCCTAATGGGCATAGTTATGTCCGTAAAATATATTTGCATTATCTACAGTTAAGCATGTCGGTAGTGGGCAGACGTCACAATTGCGCTGCGCAGTGGAGGCCAAAAAATGGGAACACGATTGTAGTGCCTAGTTAATACCTTTTAAAATCCTTTTTTCTCTTGAAAATTTTGGTCCATTTTGGAGATTTTTGGGCTGGAAGGCACAGGTAGGGTCTAAACTTTCCTACATTGGTCAAGTTTTGTTTATTTCACCAGTTTAGTGGGCGTAGTGAGAGATGTGAGTGGTTAGGTCTTGTCTGGCCAGGCGGATGGATACCAAGGAAAAAGTAGGTCAAAGTTGAGGTTTGTTTACTATCATCAGCTGTGGTGGGAATTTGAAGTGGTCGACCCCCTGTTTTCTTTCTATATGTGGGAAGCAGACCCTTGTGGCTACCTGGTGCAGAAGAATTTTTGAGATTGGAGTGTGGGTAAGTACTTTCATGAGGTGTTGAAATAGTGTATTTAAGCATGTGTTCCTATGGCAAGATCTAATAGTACTGTCTGCCCTAGTTTGCAGCTGAATACACTACTATTTCAAGTGAGTTCAAGCATTAAAGACACAATGCCTCAAGCGCTCTTCGCGAGATTGTCATAAAGATGTTCCCATCTAAGTCTGTATGGCACACGGAGGCGTACTAACTCCTAGTCGCCGTTGAACGACAAAGAGTGCGCTAAAATCGGCAAGGAATCAAAGGCAGTTCCTAAACCCTGATTTACATTTACGTCCGTCTGCCGCCATTTTGTCTGTCGCCATTTTGACCGCGGACCCAGTTTACAGTCGTCTAAAACCGAGGAGGTTAAGATTTAGATTTTGAACAAAGGCTAGGTCAGATCATCATGGGAATCCAGTCTAAAAATATAGTGCCAGTAGCAAATCTTCAAAGGTAACCTTAGATTATATTAAGGAAAGATCTAGAGATCTGCAGCATTTTCCACTCTTATCGCCCAGCATTTTCCTTTCCATGCATTTTGGTCGAACGCCCCGGAAATTCACAAAACTTTCATATCTTGAAGTTACAATTTTGGGGACGGACGTAGGAAGGCCTGGTGGAAGCTAATGGTATAGCATCGATTCCACTTACTACATTAATTTAAAAGAATGGCCAGAAAATGTGATTTTGAAAGTGCAGTTTTGACTCCCTGAAATTGCAATGGATGCCTCTAAACCTAGCCTCCACTCCACTCCTTTCTACGGGAATACGGATAGTAGAATTCGGCAAAGAAAGAGAGTAATATTGGCCAAGGGAGTCCGGCCGCGGGGAGGTAGTTTCTTTCCCTCCGCGGCCAGTCAAACCTACAAGGCGGCCAAACTCCCCTGGCAAATATTCTCCTATATATATATATAGCCAGCGTAGTTAGTCTGGTAGAGACTACTCTAAACCTACATACAAGTAGTTGTGCCTGCCAGACAGCGTAAAGTCTCTCCGACCTCTTGACTCCAGAAGAGCCCTTCTATTTTTCCTTGACGCGCCCAGACCGCCCAGGGGTGTTTCACAGCGTCTCGGCAACAGAGAAATCCTTTCATCTCCTCGTGACCTGACGGGAACTGTGAATACAACTGGCGGCTTAAGTTTTGTCAGTTTGGAGAGCAAGAAAACGGATTTCCCAATCAAAGGCCAGCTCGTTGTCGTTACAATAGCTACAGTTTTATCATGATCAGACGAGAAGTGAACTGCCTATGATAATCCATGGTCTCAAATACAGGGTGCAGTATATCAGCGGGATTGGGAAGGCGGCCACTAGTAGGAAACTATTGAAAAAACTTCTAAGTCGCGTAGGGGTCGTGTGGCGCCGGCGTAGCGGCAGAGTGCGCGACTCGGAACCTAGATGTCCCGGGTTCGAGTTCTGACATGCCACCGATCTTGTGCCCTTGGGAAAGGCACTTTATACGACTTTCCTCACTTCGCTCAGGTGAAAATGAGTATTGTCCTGTCATGTATTTGTCCCCTGTGTTGGTGGCGGCATTAATATTTTTTAAGCTGGTGTGTTACGCCGAAAGGCGGTTATACCGGCTATACAGATACAGATACAGAATATAAGTTGATAAAACTTGAGTGTGCCGTCACCACGTCTGGTGATTACATGTTGGAATAAAACAAGAACTTCTAAGTCGCAAAGTACACTGTAGACACAGTTAAAGACGTTGGCATTTTACAACAAATCCACTGACATATAAAAGTGGACTGAAAGAACGCAATGTGCAGATGACCGTAAGATTTGATTGTACAATAGAGCGACGTGCCGCAAGAAAACATATAGCTCCTTCATGTAATCTTCCGTTCGATCCCTTTACGTACTTCTTGTATAACACGGTCAGAATGTTAATGGTCTCGGCTGTCAGAGTTGGGAGTAGTATGAATAGCTATAGTGGTTTGTTAGAAGGCGTTAATATTTTTCCTCGCACTTCTTGGAAATCACGATTTTTTTTATTTTACTTCCTGGAAAACCCTTTTGAGTAGCCCGCCATATAGCGAAGCTGGTTATTAGAGGTGATGTTCTGTGTATCGCGCTGGTGGTACAACGTTCTCCCTCTGGAATAGGCTGACGTACTTACATTTATCATATCTATTACAGCCTGACCTATTTCAGGCCAAAGGTGTATTACTGTATTAGCTGTGTGAAAACCTGTGTTATTTTGTTCTGTACTGTAGTATAGTGTACTGTGTAAAAACATTTACAAAAACCCATATATTTCACGGAGGTATGAGATCTCCGAATTCTTGTTTTACCTTGAAGGTCATGGACAGAGAAGTTAGCCTACCCGAGGAGTAAAATTTGCACCTGCTATGTTGGTTCGATAAAAGTAGCTGAAGAGTTACTGAATTCGAAACCTCGGCAGATACAGAACGGTGACTCAATATATACAAGAATCCATACCCTTTGTCTGGTAAATGTTTTCGATTCGAATAAGTTTTCAATCATTATACACAGCCACCATCACAGTATTATATATATATAAAAAGGAATGAAATACTTCACTGTATCAAAGTAAATGATGCAGTGAACTATCTACTTCTACTACTTCGCTAGCTATTATGGGGTTCGACTTCTTCTTTGAAGGCAGTGGATAATGAATAGTCCCACATTCTGCATAATTAGTGGGTTTTGTGATCTTAGTAGAAATGCAGTTTTTTGGTGATCTTCTAAATGACGAAAGGATGGAGAAATTGTTGTAACTGTCTGAAATAATCTGTTTCTTTCAGTCTCATAGTGAGGACACTGGCTAACAAAATGTATTTCATTTTCCACTGCATTCATTGTACAATATTTACATAGTCTCTCGTGCACAGGTAGTTTTCTATAGCGGCCATCCACGTTCCGGCCTGGCAACACCATTTTCGGCATGTTGACCACTGTCAGAGGGCAACAATTTTTTTCTCCAATACCAGGGGAACATTCATGCGCGCGCTGATGTCAACCATGAATATTACTTGCTGTGGCCTTAAGTGCTTTGTCTGCTGTCCTCGAATGATACATGTATACCTTGAACGTGCCACATCTCCCAATAACCCGCTTATGTCGTTCTATTCCATCCAGGAAATAATCATTATCTAAAGCCTTTCTTATCTTCTCAGAGAAAATAGGTTTGCACCTCGCTTTGTTTTGTCACTGGTAAGCGCATTGGGAGAAGACTGCATGTCAGCGCCTTTTGCGAACACTGCTTTATAGAGATTCTTTATTGACACAACAAAAAAGTACAGAGACTTTTGTATGGTCTTCTACAACTTAACTAAAGATCTAACAAAACTAAATACATGTGTAGATAACGTCATCTTACATACAGAGTATATGTATGATGTAACAATAAAGGTTAACTATTCTCTAATATGTGTTCTCTAAGATCGAAACATTCTTTAATGTATTTTCCTATTTGAACACTGTATTGGTTATCTCCCATGAGAATGTAGTTGAATTTATCTATAGGATCTAACGTATTGAAATCAATTGAACAAGCGTAAAGAAAGGTGAACAGCAATAGGCGCTTATCATTGTATAGTGTACAATCCATTATAAAATGGAGTTAAGACTATACTATTTATCCTTATTTACGCCACAGCAAGTAATTTTCATGGATGACATCAGCGCGGGCATTAATTTTTGCCTGATTTGGAGGAAAGAATTAAACAAGAAATGTTGTTGCCCTCTGACAATGGTCAACATGACGAAAATAAGCAAAGATGTCTGTTGTCATGCCGGAAGGTGGATGACAGATAAAAATGCGCTCTGATGTAATGTTCTGTCATTTTCTTTGACGCAGTGACGTATTTTATTACTTTTCTATGTGATGCTCTCACTGAATCAAAACCATTTCAAAAATGATTGAAAACTTTTATTTTTCAACGTTGTTACAGTGACAATGGATAATGTAATAGTTGGCAGTAATATAAACTTTGCACAACACAGGTATCATTTTTTGTGATGTCAAAATTTGAAAATGTAGGAATCTTGTTTTTTGGCCCGCTTTGTTTTTTTTTGCCCTATCGCATTAGATTTGGAGACTGCGGATGATGTCATCCATGAAATTTACTTGCTGTGGCCTTATCATGACTTACCGCCCATCATGTCAATGTTACATTTCCTTACTATATATACATCCGGAAGTCTGCCAAAAGGAAATGAATATGAGTGTATAAAGTAAGCATGCCTAAAAAGCCATACGTGTCGCTTGCAGGGTGCCTATTTGTTTTCTTTTCAGGAAACTTACAAAAAGCATACTTTAGAAAGTTTTAAAAAAAACTTACAGAGTAACTGACATTGAAATGGTCGCTGCTGCTAACTAAAAGCACTCCATTAAGGTTAGGCCACAGCAAGTAATTTTTATGGATGACATCAGCGCACGCATTGATTTTCGCCTGATTTTGGAAAAATAAAAAACAAGAAATTTTGTTGCCCTCTGACAGTGGTCACCATGCTGAAAATGGGCAAAGACGTCTGTTACCATGCCGGAACGTGGATGGCAGATAACTATAAAGAGAGGAGACAACAAAAGGCTCTGATTTAATGTTTTGTTTCTTACTTTGAAGCAGTGATATGTGGTGCTGGCTGTGTGTATTGTGATGTTCCCATTGAATCACAACCATTTGTACAATGATTGAGTCAAAATTTTGAAATGTAGGAACCTTCTTTTTTTCGGTCCGCCTTGTTTTTTTCGCCCGCTCGCATTAGACTTGAAGTCTGCTGAGGATGTCATCCATAAAATTTACTTGCTGTGGCCTTAGTTATCAGGTATGATGTGTGTATAGATAATAGTTAAAAGGGTTGTGCGGCCTTCTTTTGTGCGACCATCTCGCATATTCCACCTACCAGGTGTACAGTGCAGTACCATTAAACTAAAAGCATTTCTTTGATGTAATATTAAATTTTCGCCCCATGGAAGCCTACGTGTACAATAACCAGCATTCATAGACGTCCTTTCCTGTACTTAAAGGTGAAGGATAGATTGAAGTGTATCAGAAATAGATATATGTACAAACTCTTAAAGGCTACGAAAGTTTTCTGAACTGAAATACAAGTTTGCATTCGAATTTCCAGAGCATGTAGTCAAGGCCGCAGAACACAGTATTAATAGGCGACCCCCGGGTCTATGACGCGGTATAGAAAGTAGTGCGGACAAGCCTCTTGAATCCTGGCTAGAGAGACCTATGTGAGTAGCCAGGAGTGAACTGCGTTGTGTGGTATACAAAGTTATCGGCTTGTACATCGTATTTTGATTGTGAAGATTTCCCTGTTCGTGTATAAATGCGCCGCATCACGCAACTGCGTTCCTGGGTAAGCCGGCTGCAGTTCCGTTGACCTCCGCAGGTGGCCAAATAAAAGAGGTAGTCAAGATGTACATGTAAATAAACACAATTTTTGTTTTCAGTTATTTTGTAGATTATACCGTATATTTCAACAATTAGTTGGCCGTGTTCCTCTAGTGCACTCTACTATAATTTTTTACCGCGTCGAAGTGAGTCACCTTGGGGTGCTTAACTATAGGAATCCCATAGGGCGAAAACTGTGTTCTGCCACCTTAATAACAAGTTTACTTATCCCTGTGAACTTAATCGCATGTAGTGTATAACACTTCCGACCCCAATCTTATATTTCACGGTGCTTGTTATAATTAGATTGGCTTCAATTGAATGACGTGTGAAGAAATTTGTAATCGCCTTAAGGAAAATTTAACGTGATCACGACGAACAGCTTTCCGCTGTTTTGATGTGGAATTTGACTCGTGTGATTGAAGCTTTCAGCGTCGTGTGACTGCGTAACAGGATTTCCAGTCAACAGGTTCAATATTTCTAGATTAAGTACGATATGAATATAACAACGGGGGCCTCCATCAAGGCATGTATTTGCATTACAGGTTGTCAACCTCACTGTACGAAAACTAAGTATGGTTGCTTTTGGTACTTTAGGAAAAGATTAGGCCACAGCAAGTAAATTTAATGGATGACATCACGGCCGCGCGCATTAATTTTCGCCTGATTTTGGAAAAAATAAACAAGAAATTTTGTTGCCTTCTGACCGTGGTCAGCATGCCGAAAATGGGCAAAGATGTCTGTTACCATGCCGGAAGGTGGATGGCAGATAACTATGAAGAGAGGAGACAAGAAAAGGCTCTGATTTAATGTTTTGTTTCTTACTTTGATGCAGTGATATGTGATGATGGCTGTGTGTATGTGATGTTCCCACTGAATCAAAACCATTTGTACAATGATTGAGTCAAAATTTAGAAATGTTGGAACCTTGTTTTTTTCCGTCCGCCTTGTTTTTTTTCGCCCGCACGCATTAGATTTGGAATCTGCGGAGGATGTCATCCATAAAATTTACTTGCTGTGGCCTTATCCTCCTTTAAGGTATATATTTGCATTACAGGTTGTCAACCTCACTGTACGAAAACTAAGTATGGTGTAATGGTTGCTTTTGGTACTTCAGGCAAAGATTATCACACTAATCCGGCAGAAAATACTGTTATTCAGGCAGATATTATACCGAACGTACTAAGCAGACTTACCTGGAATTTAACTGGCTTTTGTGGCGTAATCCCCGTGTATGGGACTCCAGCTGTTATGATATTGTGTGATTATGTCGTATTTAATAACGCGAGTTCCATGCGATTTTGTGTATAGCCTCCTTCACAGACTTGTGGGGCGGCGTCGCGTCGTCAATTTTTTTTCGGTAGTTAGCGACAATACGGAGTCGGTGGTAACTCTGAAAGATGGCACCCAGGCTAACGAAGCTCCGCGACTCAAGAACTCAGTACATACGTACAGTGCCGATTCATAAATTCCGCAAAAAGCCCGCATGTGCCGGCTTGTCGTATACGTCGCTATGTACTGCCGCAAATTCACAATACTAGCTTCGTATTCCTGTGGTTTAGCAGCATTTTTATTTTTGGTCGGAATTTTTTATTCGCCTGCGCGCACTAGTTTTGTGGGTCTTCCGAGGATGTCATCCATAAAATTCAGTCGGTGTGGCCTTATCGTCATAAATCCCACGTTTCGTGCAGTGACGTATTTGTATGAAAGGTTGTCAACCTCCGATATTTGTCAAAGTTGATATCATCCCTCCGAACTTCTTGTATAATGAAAGTCAATGATTTTGACTTAATGAACACTACTGGATTGGCATGGTCGCGTAAAAGTGCATTAAGCTAAGTATCAGGATAGAGTGGTCTTCCGGCAAATACGCCTCATAAGAGTTCATTGCTCTTCGGGAGCAGACGCATTTAATGGAGATATAAAGGGAAACTTTGTCGGTCATTTAGCTACTGGGGAAAGTTTGAAAAGTTTGAAGGCTGGGTATAACACTGACGTACACAGTCACGTCGAATGGGGAGTTGGTTCGCACTGAGAGAACGTTTTGGGAGCGGCAAACTGTTCTCTTAATGTAGCCTGGTATCAAGTCTGATCGTGGCCGGGGCCACAAGAGCTCTGTCCCGCCCGCCTCACATAGGTTTCCCGGTGTGTATTTCACGAGAGATTGATTAGCCCTCCACGTTGGGGGTACCCTTGAAGCCATAACTCGTTTTCCGGGCCGCAAGAGCCCTTCGCCCACTAACAATGATCCCAACTCTAACTCTAATACCAACCCTAACCTGAACCCTAGCCTGACCTCTCACGTATGTGGCAGCTCAAGGATTTGACTCAACACCGGGCCGGTAAAATGGGACAGTACTTGGCGTTGGAAGGTAAAAGGCGGTAGAAGGAGAGGGATGTGCTCCGCCTTCCAATACCGTGCCCTGGACACACTGGACTAGCCTCTACCAGGCTTCGGGAGGCGGCTGGAAAGAGTAGAAATCGGCTAAATAGAGAGATAGCATGCCAAGGGAGTTTGCTCGGCTGGAGAGAACAGTTTGCCGCTTCCGACCACCAATCCACTGCCCTTTCGGCCACACAGGCTATGGAGTCTTGACCATATCTAACAATTTGGACTTCAATCCGGTTTAGCGCTGTCTCATTCAAAGCGGCGCTAGTTATAGTACAATTAATTGTTGTGTCCCAAACCGTGCCTGAGCACAGTTCTCGTTCTGGACAGGCGATGGCCTTGTCCCAAACCGTGCCTGGTACCGCCAATCTCTGTTATTGACAGCACTTCCGGGCACGGTTCTGGACAGTCAGGCTGTGTCCCGTTCTGTGCCCGCCCAGGCACGGTTTGGGACAGGCACGGTTTGGGACAGGCACGGTTTGGGACACAACATGAATCACCTGCCAAAGTCCGCCGGCGGAGATGTTGTTTAATTCTCAACATCACGTTAATAAGAAAAGAGATTACAAGAGATTATCAAGAGATTACTAACTCAATAGATTAGAATTTAGTGTTTAGCAGTTAGAGTAGTCACATACTATATTGTTATTCATTGTCCATCCTTTTTTCCCCATGTTACATGTACTTGCAATTAGCCTACGGGCAGGAACTTGCAATAAAGTTTCCATTAACTGGGATTATCTGCTCACCAGCAAGTTTATGAGAGCCCTGGGCGAAGGGCCCGACTTTATTGTTCATACTGAGAATTATATTACAGATAATATCTCAACGCTGTAGCATATTACTCGTTAGTCTTTAACGTGTATATATATATATATATATATATATATATATATATATATATATATATATATATGTGTGTGTGTGTGTGTGTGTGTGTGTGTGTGTGTGTGTGTGT
>NW_017804575.1:818225-819763 GCF_001625305.1 Branchiostoma belcheri
AGAGAGAGAGAGAGAGAGATATAGATGGATATATAGATATATATATATATACATGTAGGAGGAATACAATCGACAGGAAGTTAGTACATGTATATTTCATTGAGATTTTCAATAAAAAAAGCTAAATCTACATGTAGGTCTTACACTTTTTAACGAAAAATAGACATATCCTTTTGTCTACTGTCGTACATTTTATACAACGATATAACTCTTCCCTCAACCGCGACGGGGGGCGACATCGTCTACCAGATACCTTTCATCCTGTGTTGACGTCACACTTCAAAGAAGCCACGTGACAAGCCTCACTGAGTCAGTCTACTGAGGAAGACCAGAGTGACTGGTCGAAAGCTCTAAGTGAAAAATCTGTATGTGTTTGGTCTAAAGTTTTAACTTTAAACATGTCATATGATTGTCTGTGTCGTTTATAAATACGTGATTGCCAATATTAATGTTTACATTGTCCTGTGCAGTGCTTAGTCCATCTCCACCAGACTCCTCTGCAGGTTTAAAAAATAGTAGAAATCGGCCTAAAAAGAATGTAGCTGCACAGTGGAGTTGGCCGGTCATAGAGGGTCCAAATTGCCTGCCTCCGTGCCTCAATGGCCGGCCAACTCGCCTGGCCAGCCAGTATACATTCTTTTTAGGCTGATTTCCTCTATTTATTTAGCCTGCAAATGAGTCTGGTGGAGACTATATCCAGGTCTGTCTCTGGGCATATACATTATACGGTCCCTAAGGTATAACGTAGAGACAGCTCTACCCAGGCTTGTGTCATGGTAACATTTCAAGTTGGCACCCGGCTGGGACGAACGTCTGCACGGCACCACCGTTTCCTTGTCCTGAAACATACATGTGGAAAGTGACGTTAATACAGAATGTTTAATTACAAATACAAGCCCGAGGGCTAATTGCAGTTACAAACAACATAAGAAAGAAAATACAGTGGTATGTGATCTACGTCTAGCATTATACTATATTCTACAACATACATGGTACTAGTTTTACTGGGTTTGACTTCTTCTTGTTAGGCAATGGAAGACGAATTTACCCACTTCTTCTATAATATGTGGGTTCTTTGATTTTAGTAGTAAAATTGTTTTTGTGGAAGGGAATGGTGGGGAAGTTAGGGAGCATTTTGGACACGGTGGTAAATAATTGATTTCTGATGTCGTCATAAAATGGACAGTTAGAGATGATATCAAACCAAATCTGTCCATTTCTAATCTACGCAACCATTCATGGCAAATCCCCCAGTCTCACCAGACAAATGCATGACATATATTCTGGCGATAATATTTGTGAGAGCTATAGACGACTTAAGACTGCAAATCCTGTAAATTGTGTGTAATGGTTTAACATACAGGGGAACCAATCAACATCGAAATGACAATGTATGCGTGAGATTTTTCCTTCACCTTGTATTCACCAATTTCACACTTCCCATAATGCCTAGTAACGGTCACGGATATACAGGGATATGACGTAAGACCACCCCCCTCCCCCTTCCTCGATGTAATATTTCCAATATTGACCAGTTT
>NW_017804575.1:820077-838523 GCF_001625305.1 Branchiostoma belcheri
ACTCGCACGGTCGTCTTCGGTAGAAGGTGGAACGATAGAAGGTACGTCATTTTCTCTAATTCCAACAAAAATGCAATTATGGCATGTGCTTTATACTACATAAGTAATTCAAACCAATAGTTGACCAGTTTGTCGATAGAATTTGTTGGAAATATTACATCGAGGAAGGGGGAGGGGGTGGTCTTACGTCATATCCGTGACCTTTACTAGGCATTATGGGAAGTGTGAAATTGGTGAATGTCCCATTTCCATGTATTTCAGCCTTCCCAAAAGACGCCTTGTAGCGTTTAGATTCGTCTGATTGCATTAGACTATGGCGTCTTTTCTCGAAGCTTGAAAATAATTGGTATGAAAGTAAGGCATAAAATGGGCATGCACTTTAGAGGATAAGGAACGCCAAGAAGAAATAACAAGGACTTACCCCTTTATGTACAAAAACTTTATGTACGAAAACTTTATATACAAAAAGACTCAGCATAACTCGTTTGAACGTTTGAATCCTTTTTTCAGTTTACAGTTTAGACTTCACTCTTGACAGAAATCCAGTAATGGTCTCTAGTAGACAATATTATCGGACTCGCCTACGGCGTTTTTTATGAATTCCCTGAAATCATTTTATCTGTATTACCTTACAGAGTGGTGCCATGCAGGCTACGCCAAACTTATGTTTTAAGAAAATACGTTCAGAATTCCGAGAAGTTTTTAATTGCCAGCTGTGAAGAGAGACGGTACATACGGCGACCCCGTAGGGCTTCAACCGAGAATCGTGACGGTTGGTTCCCAATTATCGCTGCTGCCCCACCGCTCAAAGTGTCAGCACGGGTCGCTAAGCGTATAGTCTCCGCGTCATAGACGTAACGACAACATGTACGATCTATATTTGAATACAACTGAAGTGCCTTGGGATCGTTCGCCTGCGTATGATAGATACCCTAGAGGTACAATCAGCGTCAGGTATATTCTTTAATTTATACCACAACATGTACAATCTATTTTGTATACAACTGAAATGTCCTGGGAATCGTTTGCCTGTGTATGATAGATACCCTAGAGGTATAGTCGTCGTCAGGTATATTATTTTATTTATCTGTATCTGTATCGGTATAGCCGGTATAACCGCCCTTCGGCGTAACACACCAGCTTCGCAGGCACGCGGCGCGGCAGCAGCTAGCTATATCACACCGAACGGCTTGTTACACTCAATCTTTGCACATTTGATTGCAGGAGTTGTTTAAAGCTTTCTAGTGATGATGCCCCAACTGTGCTTGGTGGCAACGAGCTCCAGTCTACGATAGTTCTAGGGAAATACGAGTTTTTGAATACCTCAATTCTTGGTTGATAACTCTGATTGATACTTATCGTCCAATACGCAGGCTATACCAAACTTACGTCGATGAAGGTTAGACATCCAGGTAATACGATACGCCAAAAACCAGTATACACAAGCAACTTGATATGATTTTGGAAACGGCCAGACGTTTCAGCTAGTATCCACTAGCTTTCGTCAGTGACTGAGAGACCAGAGGAGAAATAAGCACAAACTATTGATTGATATGCAAATAAAGTGAAGACAATTTTTGGAAGTCGAAATGGAATCAATAGTTAGTGCTTATAAACCTGCATTTCTCCTCTGGTCTCTCAGTCACTGACGAAAGCTAGTGGATACTAGCTGAAACGTCTGACCGGTTCCAAAATCATATCCAGTTGCTTCAGTAACTGCTTTTTGGCGTATGCCAAACTTTTGTTTTAAGCAAATACGTTCAGAATTCCGAGAAGTTTTTAATTGCCAGCTGTGAAGAGAGACGGTACATACAGCGACCCCGTAGGGCTTCAACAGAGAATCGTCAATGAAGGAACTTGTAAATTTCTCTGAATTTGGTTGGTGAAAAGTAAAAATTAAAAAGCAGAAAGTAGCCTATGTAACGACTCTAACCAGCGTGATTGTGGGTAGGTATCATTTGTAATGGCCGTTATTCGTTTGAAAATCATCCAAATGGCAAATCTCTGACGATATCCCAGTGATATTAGTCCAGCGGAATAGCTGGCAAAATCAGCTGAATTGTTCAATTTTGTCTAAAAGCACCAAATTTGGCACACAATTATGTAGTTGAACATATACTGCACAAATTTTGGATAAGGAGGCATTTCCATTTCTGTTTCCCTGCATGCTGTCCCCCAGCTGAATCCAAGCAGAGGTTGGTGGGGGAAGATCGTTACATTTCTAACACAAAAGGCCCACTGCAGCAACGTAGGGACCCCCCCCCCCCCCGAGGCCAGCTTTCGAACTTGGCCTTGGCCTCTACAACGGTAACTTTCCTACCAACAATCATGAACATCCATTTAAATGCATACTTACCAGCCCTACCCCCACCCCAAATCAACCCATGGGACATGTATCAACGACTACAACGTGTTAAAGTATCTAAGGCCCCTGGCCCTGACCTTATCCCACCCAAATTAATCAAAGAGTTCGCATACGAACTCTCCACCCCCCTAACTGATATACTAAACACTTCATTGAGAGAGGGCAGGGTCCCTGAAGTGTGGCGTGATGCCACAGTAATCCCAGTGCCTAAGGAATACCCAGCGGACTTGAACAAGATCCGGCCAATCTCACTGACCGCACAGTTTGCCAAGATCTGTGAGGGTTTTATCAGCACATGGATTTTTTCGGACATCTTCCCAAACGTAGACATAAAGCAGTTTGGTAACATGAAGCGTTGCTCAACGACTCATTGTCTTATAGACCTCCTAAATTTCTTCTATGAGGGAGCTGAGAGGAAAAGCACTGTTGGCACATTAATACTAACTGACTTTTCGAAAGCATTCGATAGAGTCTGTCACACCACTGCCATTAACAAACTTATATCCATGGGCACAAGACCCTCACTGATCCCCTGGCTCTGTAGCTTTGTGTCAAACAGAAGGCAGCGTGTTAGGTATCAGGACTCTATATCGAGCTGGGAAACACTAACGTGTGGAGTGGCCCAAGGTACTCTACTGGGCCCACTGGTGTTCCTCGCCATGATCAATGACGCAAAACCTAATACTATTAATCCACACTGGAAGTATGTCGATGACATGAACCTGGGAGAAGTTAGAAATGTGTCAACCCCAACTAAACTTCAGACTGACCTTGACTCATTGGACACCTGGGCCGAAACGAACTCCATGTTACTTAACCCCAAAAAATGTAAAGCAATGTATTTCTGCTTCATGAGAACCCCCCCAGTAATGCAGCCACTGACTCTCGGAGGTCAACCACTTAGCATAGTTACACAAGCAAAGTTACTTGGTTTGCACATACGCTCTGACCTACGGTGGTCTGATCAAGTTGACGCCATGGTGTCCAAGGGCAGTAGAAGGTTATACTTATTAAGTAGGCTGCGTCGAGCTGGCCTCCCAAGCTCTGACCTTGTCACAGTGTATTGTGGGTATATTCGACCAATAGTTGAATATGCCACGCCCTGTTGGAATGCGGGTATCACAAAAAAACAATCTGACAGCATAGAAAGAATCCAGAAAAGGGCATGCAGAATCATGCTGGGTAGAAGCTATCACTCGTATTCTGAGGCCCTGTCAACTCTTGACCTCCAACGTCTGTCTGAACGGAGACTGACCCTGTGCCGGGCCTTTGCCCTTTCAGCCACTGGGTCTAGGCACGCCCCCTGGCTACCCCCAGTTAGTAACCACTCACACAACATGCAGCTAAGGCAAACACGGCGTTACAAACCACCCATTGGGACAAAAAGATATTTATGCAGTCCTGTCCCCACAATGCTGAAAATACTGAATAACCTTGCCATACAGTAGATTTCATTTTATGTTGTTGCACATGATGTATTTGTACTTTTTTATTATTGTCAGTTGTACCTAAGTAATTTGCCAACAGAAGTTGTATGATGTAATTTTAGCATAAATGTGTATTATTCTAGCGTATAAGTGGTGTTTAATGCCTCTCAAGGCACTTTTTATGTATATATATTATGTATTAGTCATGTAATTTTTTAAAAATTTGTAAAAGCTTCTCAATTCAGCCTTTGGCTGCAAAAAGCTTCTAACCTACTGTACTATGTATGTATGTGTGTTTCTGCAAATAAACCAGTCTATATAAATATACTGGAGTTACCCTGCTAACAAGCGACAAACACAAAAGTTCCACTGCAGTGACGTAAGGACCCTCCACGAAGCGCAATTGGTCTCCCCAACGGTAACCTGCCTGTCAAAAATCATGAACATCGATCCACGCCTTCAAGAGTTTTGCCGCTAAAATCCACAGTCTCCCACACTTAATCCAAATGATTCTATAACCTTCTTCGAAGGCAGTTACCGCGATCTTCACTGTACGCTTGATTACATGACACCAGTCCAGAAACTTCTACAATATCAAACCTTTCTGTGCTTTACGTAGGCATCTCGAGACATCATCATGATATCACCACCTTTTCGATGTGCAAACAAATACTAGCAGGACTACATGTATAGCTAGGATGGACATAGAAAAGACCTCTGAACGTATAACCTTTCCTTGACATCTGTATCTGTATCTGTATAGCCGGTATAACCGCCTTTCGGCGTAACACACCAGCTTCGCAGGCACGCGGCGCCTCGGCAGCTGGCTATATTACACCGATCGACTTGTTACACCTAACACCCTTGAACTTCTAGCTCTAGACTTTGTTTAAAGCTGTCTAATGACAATGCTCCCACTGTAATTGGTGACAGTGAGTTCCACTCTGCGATAGTTCTAGGAAAGAATGAATTCTTGAACACCTCAATCCTTGGTTGATAACTCTGGTACTTGAAGGCATGGCTATTTCTCTTCTGGGCTGGTATTAGGTACATCCACCAGTTTATTAGTCATTTTGTACATCATGCATAGTCTGGACATCTTTCATCTGTCTTCCAGTGAGGCCCACAGACATGTCGATGAAGGTTAGAGACATCCAGGCAATGAGATACACAAGGGAAGTTTAACATTCCCTGGAATATGTCGATGAAAGTTATAGATATCCAGGCAATGAGATACACAAGGGAAATGTAACCTTTCCTGGAATATGTCGATGGAGGTTAGAGACATCCAGGTAATGAGATACACAAGGGAATCGTTATAGATTTTGTAAACTGTCAGAAGTTTAAAGTATCATCAATTACTCTTCGTCAGTGAGTAGAGATGATACTTGAAACTTCTGACAGTTTACAAAGTCTATCCAGTTGCTTGAGTAACAATTTTCTTGTGAACCTTTTCTGACTTTTTCTGCATGGGTCATTATACCCCATAAATATACATACATAAAGGCGTTGAAAACGAATTACATTTTATAATAGATTGCCGAACTTATGATGAAAACCGACGAAAATTGTTACAACGTATTACATGTAAGACCGATATAACACTACCCTATACAAAGACAGAGATATTCTATATTGCTATCATGCCCTGTCAACATTTCCACTTATGTAGGCCAATTTGTACACAATTCCATGACAAAACGAGAAAACGTAATTAATTCCTGACACAATTTGTTACTACATTGTATTAATAGAGTTAGATTAGTATAATTAGTTTCTCTCTTTTGTTATACATTGTTTATGAAGCAGACCAGATTCCTATTTCAGTTAGTAGAACAGATGGATATTCTCACAACACCACCATATGTGTATGTTAACACCACAAACTATGTAGGTATCATTTTGCCATACGTTGTACCGCTACATCTGTTGCGCAATAAAGTTATTCTTCTAGATATAGATAGATAGATAAACATAGCAAGGGAAACTTCTATTCATACAATTCCTCACGGATAAGATGTCATGACATATGAACTTCTAAATACTGCATGATAACGTGGGCGTCCATTTCCAAGTCACCTCTGTCATATTCAGGTGTATATAATCGTACCCTGAAGGTCGTCGCAAAAACGCCGTCTTTAACGATAGGTACATATCATTGAGATCTTCCGTAATCTAATTTCCATCTCGAAAACGGTCGTCACCGTTTGAAACGGTCGATGCCATATCGCAGAACGGCTAATAAGTGTATCAGCACTGTCTACCCACACCATGCCCGTAGCCGGGGGGGAAGGGGTTGGAAGAACCCCCCACAAGGCTCAAAGGTCCACTTTTTGGTCCACTTTTTATGTAAAGGTCCAAGATTTTTCTTTAGATGGACTGATTCGTATCACCAGCGGGGCTGGAATTGTATAAAAACTGCCTATCGTATAAAAAGTTATCTCTGATTTTTGTCTTTGAAATCCTCTCAAAAACGTGAAATGCCATTTCAGAAGGTTCATTTTTCAAAATTTTCCGGGGGAGCATGCCCCCGGACCCCCAGGAACCTCGCGCCTACGGTGCTCGCATCGCGCCAACGGCGCTCGCTGGTCCTTCAATCACTGGGAAGAACCCCACACACACACACACACGTGCAAAATTCTGGCTACGGGCATCCACACCGTGATGTTTCGTGACGTAGTGGGTTAGGGTATAGGTTAGGGATTTAGAGCTACGCTTTTTGACCCGGGTTCGAATCCTCGGAGCTTGTGCTTTTTTTCTTTTTTCACTAATACCTTTTTCATGATCCTCCCTTACATTTGCCTAAGGGCAGGCATGTTTGTGTGTGGGTGGTGTTCAGCACCAAGGACAGGCATGCTTGTGTGTGGATGGTGTTCAGCACCAAGGACAGACCTTTCGAATGTTGCTTTAATGTTTTTTTTTTTGGACCTAAAAGAAAAGTTATGATACGCTCGGATCAATGAACGCCCGTGCTCGGATATGGCATCGAACAGTCAGCGGTATGGCATGGAAAGTCGACGACCGTTCTGAAAGTCGACGACCGTTCTCTGAAAGTCGACGACCGTTTACGACACGGAAATTTGCGTCACCGTCGCCCAACAGCCGCCCAGAAAGGGCGAAGATAATCCCAGAAAAAAACGCGGTCCGGTTTATTCCAGTTTATTCCGGTTTATTCCAGTCTCCAGGCTGCTGGCGCCAGACCGCCGCTGAATACCAAATGCACGCGGTAGAAACCGATGAATATTGAAAAGGTCAGAGGATACGTTAGCTTTATCTGAGATGTGTTCAGTCCCGGGTTGGGTTTGGATGTCGTCCAAACAAGTAGGCGAAGGTTTCCCTCTCCTCAAGGTGTGGAAGTTAAGATACCGGAGGGTGACGAGAGAAGGTTAAACCGTTTAGGTCTGTCTCTTTCAGTTTGCTTTCCTCGGGTTATGTACTAGTATCTCGGGGTTAGCGACCGCATCAGTCACCACATGGTGAGGTTTGAACACTCTAGCTGTTCCTGGTCGATTTGTCTTGAATTGAATAAAGAAGCCAAAGCTAGCATCTCCATCCTCTTTATCTTCTTAACATCCTTTTATTTTTGCCAATTTTGTAGCTCAAACAAAATAGAAGATGAAGTCCACTTTGTTATTGATTGTAGTTTATATAGTAATGATAGAAATGATCTTTTTAGATATATTTAAGTACGTTTCCATACTTCCAATACATGACTAATATTGAAAAATTTATCTTTCCTATGCGCTTTTATCACCCTGTATTAAACAAATTATTCAAATTATATTTTAACATTACAAAGAAACGAACCGAACCTCTGTATTAGAGTAGTTTTAGAGCTGTTTGTACTACAAACATGTATATTACCTATTTCATCTGTGAACCTGTACTTAGCCCGATAGGGCATGCTGAATGTACATCAGTACATGCATGCTTCCTTTCTATGCCCACGGCTACAGTTTGCCTGTTATCTACACCGTTCTAACTACTGGAGGAGAGCCAGCCGATCATTTCATGCTGTTCTGAGAGGAAACTGTCTCTTAGCTTGCCGATGGCGTAGTTTATACCGTCATGAGAAACAATGATAATAGGGGTCTGAAGGTGTCGCTATGCCGGAAGGTTTGAAGAATATAGTGGGTGTTAAAGTGACAGGATGTATAGTCTGTACTTGCGGGTATGACACAGGAGTGTCAATATTAAAAAACCCACATTATGCACTTTATGATTTTAGACACTGAACAAGACTATTTCTTGAGAGGGGCGAAGGAAGCCATTTACATCAGGGCCCATCACCCTACATTGAACCGCGACGGGGGCCGACATCGTCTTCCAGATACCTTTGACGTCACACTTCAAAGAAGCCACATGACAAGCTTCACTGGGTCAGTCTACTGAGGAACACCAGAGTGACTGGTCGAAAGCACTAGGTGAGAGAATTTTTTGTGTTGGACCAAAAGTTTTAACTTTAAACATGTAACTACCAACACAGATGAACTTTCATGATATTATGCACTTTACTTCTTACAGGTAGCCCCTCCCTCCCATACCCTACTAACTGCCGTATCTTTGATATTGTGTTCAACTATATTCATCACACTGGAAGATTTGACCAATCACATTAACGCTATAGGTATTGGTGCGCCAGCCACTTTCATTTTATGTTTATGTTATATTTTATGTCATCTTTATGCATGTTTAAATTTGTACTATGCTTTATGAGCAGCGGATTCACATGAGCACAACAAGTGCTTCCTATCTAATGCTCAAAAATCCATGTGAATAAAATAAATAAAAAATATAAAAAATTATATTTGCGTTCTCCTGAATCAAACGAAGGGCCGTTAGTGGATTCAGAGCCTAACATCTTTTTATTCTAGCTCTAGCTAAAGGCTAAACATTCTAAGGAGATATTTTGGTGGTATTTAAGCTCAGTACAAATATTTTACTGTCAAACCTGTCCAAAAAGTCCACTAAAAACTATTCGGACTTATGTTCTAGCGTGTGCAACTTTGGAATTTCATAAAAAATGCACCTAGGAATTTTTCTCACTTCCTACTGAGCAATTTTTATTCCATATAATATAGACATATTCCATATGTAGAACAGAGAGTCTTATTTTTTCTGGGAACTTACCTCCGATGTTTTGCAACTCTGGAATTTCATAAAAATGCACCTAGGAATTTTTCTCATTTCCTACTGAGCAATTTTTATTCCATATAATATAGACATATTCCATATGTAGAACAGAGAGTCTTATTTTTTTTCTGGGAACTTACCTCCGATGTTTTGCAACTCTGGAATTTCATAGAAATGCACCTAGGAATTTAATTTTTCTCACTTGCCACTGAGCAATTTTTATTCCATATAATATAGACATATTCCATATGTAGAACAGAGAATCTTATTTTTTCTGGGAACTTACCTCCGATGTTTTGCAACTCTGGAATTTCATAAAAATGCACCTAGGAATTTTTCTCACTTCCTACTGAGCAATTTGTATTCCGTATAATATAGACATATTCCATATGTAGAACAGAGAGTCTAATTTTTTTGTGGGAACTTACCTCCGATGTTTTGCAACTCTGGAATTTCATAAAAATGCACCTAGGAATTTTTCTCACTTCATACTGAGCAATTTTTATTCCATATAATATAGACATATTCCATATGTAGAACAGAGAGTCATTTTTTTCTGGGAACTTACCTCCGATGTTTTGCGATAGCCACGCCGACTGTGCCGACAAGTAACATTGCTGCTCCCAGTACGGTGAAGACTAACGATAGGTCCACGCTCCTCATGTCACCCTGGCTGTCTTCTACTGTTGCTCTCTCCACACCCTCGATAGGAGCTCCGATGACGTCCTCTATCTCACTTCTGTGTTCCTCCAACGCCATGATGAGTGTGGATTGGTCCAGAAATAATCTGGTTTCGTTATCTGTATTTAAGGTATATTCAAGGTACATGAGGACATATCATCAATACATGACCATATGGTAACTCAAATACTGTTTAGATAGTAGTTTGTAGTAAGTAAAGTTTTGTAGTATTGTTGTATTACTGCCACACATTGTACCTTGTACGATTGTTGAGCAATAAAGTTCATTCATTCATTGTATTTAACAAGTTTCTATAAACTCTTTTGCAACAACAGAAAACAAATTCAAAGTAATCTCATATAAGGAGGTTTGTGATAATATGTTCAAAACATCGGAAAAGTAGGAAGCAATTCCTTGTGTGTGTGTGTGTGTGTGTGTGTGTGTCTGTCTATCTGTTGCACGTTTTGAATTGGAAGAACTTATACTTTTTTATGTTCACTAAATAATGCCATGTATTATCAATGAGGTAGACTCTCGTTGTCTCAATCATATTAGAGTTACTCACCAAGAACTACGTCATCGGAATGGCGAATTCTGATTGGTGGGCCGGATGATACCGCGAGAAAAGCCAAGTCTCGCCTGGTACGAGAGTTGCCGCACATCTCGTTGTTCTCGCGAGGTTTGGCAAGAAGCATGACCTTGAGTAGAGGAGGGGTGACTTCTGGGTAGCCAGCCCCCACGTGGATGTCGTCTTCGGTGACGAATTCTAGCTGAGCAGGCCTGGACGTCAAAGCATGAAGAAATTCAAATTAAAGAAAAAAACTTTTAAAAAATTAACCGTGCCATTTTCCCTTGGGACAACGCGCCTACGGGGTAGTGTGAACTAATGAACCGTGATATCATCATTCACTACATACATGCAGACATTGAAACCCAAAATATCAACTATAATTGTTGCCAATAATTTCACAAAACTGTGGTTAAGAGCCAGTATGCTATAAAGCGACACTAGAATCAACGTGACTCTCTCTAATGCAAGTTTTGTTATCAACGCCAAGACCACAAATGAAAACGTTACCAGTTTTATATGAGTATTATAACTCGGATCGTGGGGTTTTAAGATCATACTTTTAGGGATCATTTCTATAGTATGTTGCTCGTGCATTCTCACGGAAACGTGAACGCACGCAGAAGCCACGATGACGAGCGGTAGCGTTCCCTTCTGAGCGCGAGGCGGGCTGGGAGTGGAGCCCCTGGGGCTCCGGGCTCCCGGCCATTGATGACCGTTCCTCCCCCTCTTACGGAGGGGCTGGAGGAAGGGAACGCAGTCCGAGTGGTTTCTACCCTCTTTTTTCTGAGATCTAAAGTAGAACTTGACTACTCTAGCCTCGGCCAGGCTTTTGAAGACGGCTGGAAAGAGCTGCGGCAAAATGACGGAGGGGCCGGAGGAAGGGAACGCATTCTGAGTAGTTCCGTTTTTTATAACCAAAAAGAAATGATCCCCCTTCACTGGAAGACGGACCTATCAGGTAATAAATAGGCCAAATGTAGACAGATCCTGAAGCTCCGCCCACCTCCGTCAAAACATAGAAACGCAAATATTTGACGGACATGCAGCTACTCTCTCATTGGTCGAACCACCAGTTGCCTTTCTCTCATTGGTTGAACTTTTAATTGTGATGGACTTTCGGGATCGGTCTTATGCAAGTTGGTCCGTGCTACGAGAATATAGCGACAAACTCCTCTGGCATGTCATCGGCCAATTTCTACGCTTCCCAGCCGCTTCCCAAAGCCTGGTAGATGCTTGTGATAGATTCCAATACACACTGATAGCAAGGAAGTATCCATCTATTCCATACAAAGTATTAGTGTAGTGAACTGTAAGATTTGAAATAACTCACGATGTCTTCTCCTGACTGTATGGGCAGCACAGGCTGAATCTGACTGTACAGTACTTGTTGATAACCCGGGACACAGCCTTCTTTAGAAGTCTCTTTGCCTTGTACCACTGAAAATATTATCTTGAAAGTTAATTTGTGTTGACAGATGTCACTATGCAGCAAGTTTAAACTGTAATTTCCAAAACAAGAAAAATATGGACTCACCCAAATTTTCGACTGTACAACTCCAGTCTAGATCTTTGTCAAGGAATGAGCAATCCATCGCTTCCGTGACGTCACGCAGATAACACACGTGACTCCGTGAGCAGTGGATCATAGGTTGCAGAGAGTCTGTGACGCCCCCCGTCTCTGTTGAGGGATGGTTTTCACGGAAGCGGTGGATTGTTCATTCATTGACAAAGACTGGAGTTGTACAGTCGAAAATTTGGGTGAGTCCATATTTTTCTTGTGTCGGAAATTACAGTTTAAACTTGCTGCATAACACTGAAAATATCATTATGACAACCGTGTGTACGTGTTACAAACATTGTATATTCAATGTAGTAACTATAGTGTCTTCTGAATCATTCGAAATGTAATCTAAAATCCATGCAAACAGAATTAGAAAAGTTAGCTTTCGAGTGATAACAAGGAAAAGTTCTACAGCATGAATTAATTGCTGGTATGGAAGATGTACCTGAGACGCCGCCATGCGGATGTTGATGATAACGCCGAATCTAACCTCCACTCTGCTTTCTGGAATGTATGAGGAAGGACATATGTTGTTAAACACCAAACTGTGGGGAGGAGAACCTAGAAGAGAGTTATGTTTGGTCAAACGTAGCATGCGCTTGTGGATATGGATGGTCAGCTAGGATAGTGGCGGCTGGTGTAATACCGGACTGGCCGCTAGGAGCGCAGATTTAGTCAGGCTAGTCAGGATAGGTGTCTTACTTTGGCACATTGCTCCGTAGTAGTTCTCCGTACACTGACATCTGCAGGTTTTCTTCATGAGGATTCCTCCATTTTCACATGACATCCCGTCGCAAGGTGGTGGTCGCGCCGTGGCTGCCTCGGTGGATGGCCTCAGCCTGCTGCTCACCGTACTTTCGCCAGGCGTCGCTTCTGCCTTGCCAACAGCACTCGTTGATGTAATGGTTGCTGTAGCTGGCCGTGGTCTAGAGTCTGTCTTTCCGTCAAGTGAAGCTTTTGGCATGGCAGCCGTACAGAACTCTGGTAGGTCTGTCAAGCAAAGCAATAACCCAAAATATATCACAACATTATGCAGTATAATAAAGAAAGTTTTATTGCAAGTTCTTGCCTGTAAGCAACATGTTATAGTCGTCCTAAACATTCAGCAACGGTAAACATTGACGTGAGAAAATAAAGATGACTTACCTTCGACTTGGGTACAAATTCTGCAGTTGACGTCTTGCTCAACATTAGCAAACTCTGTTCAAGTGAAGAATGATATTGATACATATTAATGATTCAAAATAAGAAGACAGATTATTTCTTGTTCGCTAAGATCTACCAACTGTAAATAGCCTTTATCTTGGCATGTATAGTCACTCAAGTAGGTGATTTTTGACAGCTCGGTCCTTAGATGTTATATTTCAATTGGAGCTTTAAATGGTGGTCTTTGCCCTGAAGACAGTTCGTTACTCACTGCATTTCCCGCACATCTCCCTGCAGCCCTCCGTGACGGCCGCTAGGTGGCGACACACAGCCGGTCCGTACCAGCCTGGGTTACAGTAGCACAACGGGTGCGTGTTCTGGCACGGCACTGGAAAACAGTGAAGGAAACTTTGTCACACATTTTCAGCTTTAGAAAAAGAATAAAAGCATGATTACAGAGCACCGTATTACGTGAAGGGGTAACCTTTTATTGCCTCATTCATGTATTACTCTAAACTAGTACCAACCCAAAAAGTAAACGGCTGTATGAAAGTTTGTTTTTATTGGTGAGAATTTTCTTTTTGGCCAGCCCAACGGATGTAAAACGTCAAACTAATGAAAGGTTGTCTGTAATTGATGAAATTAGGACGTAATTGTTGGCAGCCGCGCGCTAGGTCGGATGTGGACAGTCCCGTGTTTTGAGTAATGCGGGACATTGAGGTCATAAAGCCACCTCGTTCGCTACGCTCACTTGGTGACTTTGTTCGGTGGTTATAGCAACTGACAAGGCTTTATCACACCATATTCACCTCGGGGCGGGTCATTAACCCTTAATTAACATTAAATTGATACCTACGTTCACAGTTGGTGCCGTCCCAACCGTCTGGGCATGCGCAGGAGCAGTCGGTTTCGTTGAGAATCCCGCCATTCTGACACTGGAGTACGCAACCTGGTGATGACGTCAGCAAAAAAGGTATAACCCCAGGGGGGGAGATGATACTATCCCATCATCCTTTGCAATACACATCCCACAACACGTGTCCCAGATGGCTGACTGTCAGCACCAGGCATATAGTCTTGTCATGTTCCCTTTAAAAGTGCAGCAATGGCAACAATTTGACCAGTAATTTTTGGTTCTTTGAATTATCAAAGGACTCAAGTAGTGTATGAGGCTATCTTATGACTTTTGTAACTTATGTACAATTTCTTACATTGTGTCATAAACATTTATGCAAACATTTGCTTCAAAAATGGTGCTCAAACTTCACCAAACTAAAGTGCTTTTCTACAAACTCTGTTGATTGGTGATATTATACATCTTGTGCATCAGAAAACCCCAAATGCACCAAAAAGCACCCGTGGGAAACGGAAGAAAATTACATTTGTTGATGATTATTACATAAATCATATCAAATATAATATTTTCTTCTGTTTCCCATGGGTGCTTTTTGGTGCATTTGGGGTTTTCTGATGCACAAGATGTATAATATCACCAATCAATATAACCCCGTCTGGTTTTGAAGAATTCAGAAAGGAAGGGATACGGATACTCACCAGTCACTCCTATTCAATGACTTTTTTTATAACATGGTTAGCATTAGTACTATTTATAATGTCTTGGGGTGGTGGGACTTTGGCGCACTGTTATATCAACTCTGTGTATTTATATGTTAATTGTATTTTGTTGTGTGGCGCTGTTAAAATAAGTTATGACCTTGAGTCCTTGTTATTTTGTTACTGTGTATTAACGAATAAAAAATATACTCACCACAGTCGATGTCTCCTTCTGTGCAGATGTTAACTAAAGAACAAAAATGGAATAGTTAGATATTATATAGTTGTAACTGTTTAGAACTACTGTGAGGTTCATATCTATATTTTTTGTCTTGTTTGTATTTATTTTGGTTTTACCCACCTTGTAATGATGCATGTATTTTGTCAATGTGTTTTACACTCGTTGTATGTTTTTGAGTATATAAGCAACCTGTGTTTTTTGCCTAATACTAGTACTCGATAGATATAACGTGAACTAGAAAATGTAACATTTGCAAAGCAAATGCATAATGTTTACCTTCAGACATGGTCTGCTCTGTTAATTCTTACTCAAACACATTCACATATATGTACTACAGTATATGGTGACAGGAGTAAAGCAGACCATGAAATTGCAACATTATGTAACCCAACACCAGTCCCCATGGTGACAGACATCACCATGGTGTCATGTCAATTCATGTCATTGGCCAGGTCAGAGGTTAGTGTTTGGAACAGAAGAGGAGGAAACTGAGTAAAAACAATATGTTTTCCTTCGGTAAACATAATAAATAAAAATATATATTCTTCTCGGTAAATGAAATAACTCACCACAGAGGCCGTCCTTACACCAGCCCTTCTCTGACGCGCATGTCTGACAAGGTTGTCCTGTGACGTATGGTTTTATCCCTGGATAGTTCCCCCTTTACAGGGCAGACAGTACAAATACATTTGCCCATACAGCGTGCAAAATACCTGGTTGCCCAGTTGCCCCCGGCAACCAAATTTTACTTGGGGCAACCTATTTTTGAACCTAGGTAGCCCAGTGTGCTACCTGAATTTTAAGAATGCCCCCCTTCCCAAATCATGCCCACTCGGCTTGCACCACTGTATCCGGCAGATGCTTTTTAATTTTAGGTATTAATGGCTATTACTAGTATCAGTTACTTAATTTGAGGAACTAGTAGTAACCTATAGGTGGAACAACCTAAAATTCTGATGGGCAACCTAATTTTTGCAGTAGGTTGCCCACTTGGCAACCTTGTTCAAAAAAGTATTTTGTACACTGCCATAGAAGCCTATGGTCAAATACACTAAAACAAGTCCCAATGAAAGTACTTTCTCACATTTCAATCTCAAAACTTCTGCACGCACCAGAGAGCCACAAGGGTCTGTTTCCCAAATATAGAAAGAAAACGGGGTTGACCAGCTCAAACTCTTACAGCACCTGACAACAGTGAACAAACCCTACTTTTTAGGGTTAGATGTTCGAGGGTTAGGTGTAACAAGTCGTTGGGTGTAATGTAGCCAGCTGCCGCTGCGCCGCGTGCCTGCGACGCTGGTGTGTTACTCCGAAGGGCGGTTAAGCCGACTCTACCAATACAGATACCAATACAGATACAGGTACAGAAAAGGAAGAAGGGTTTCTATACAAAATGCATGCTTACCCTGGTCCATAGTTACAGGTGAGTAGGTAGGCGTTAGTGATACTACTGCCTCTCACATTAGAACAGAACGCCAAACCACATCCAATCGCGTAAGACTTCCCCCACATCAGCTGTAAACACGTAAACACAAACAATAAACAAAGTGACGGCGGCAGCATAACGGTTATAAATTTGAAGAAGGAAAGGCGTGATATGATTGGCTGCTCGCACCTGTGTGTAGTGGCCGCAAACCTTGTCATGCGCACAAGAGGCGTTGTCGTAATCGTAGTTTGATATTTCGTTAAACCAAGCCTAGAAAACACAAGAAATGCACAATCATTTTAACACTCATCATAACGAATTTAAACATTCATATGCTAATACACACTGGATAGTGGTTTAGCAATATACAATATATCAATATATTTCTTTAAATCAAAGAGCCACTTCTTTAGGCCAGTGCATTTTACCTGCCCTTAAACAAAAAATAAAATCATTTAAAAACGTTCATGACGATTCAAATTTTCGAACAGACTAGTGGTGATTAAAAAATCACCTGCAATACCTGTATGGCACCACGAATGGACGATCCCTGAGTCCACGTCGTCCCCAGCCACAGGTTCTGCCCCACCCAGCTGAATGGTGGACGGTCCCTGTGAGGTTGCCCGTGCTCCCAGGTACACTTCTCGGACCACTGCTGGGCCATCCCGGCTAGTTCCTCGTGCCAGGACTACATTGGGAGCAGACAATCATGTCATGAAACATTGCAATGTTTGAAGTGGGTTCTTTGTTTGTTTGTTTGTTTGTTTGTTTGTTTATTTAACCAGGAATTACATGTCGCCTATTGGCGGTTTTCAAAGGTTCCTGGGGGGATAACCCCAACAAAACTACATGACATTAAAATTGTAACAAAAGATTAAAGATGAACTAACAAAGGTCAACTAAAAATAGATAAACTTATCGTGAACAAGACGAAATCGTAACTAACACATCAACAATCAAATGAAATAAGGTAACATAGAAGTAATTATAATCGTTCAGATATCAAATCATATAATGGTAGATAGTCAAACGTGCGTGGGCTGTTTGTTGCTCTCCCAAACACGGGACCTCCATTTAACGTCCTATCCGAGGGACGCTAAAAAAGAACAAAAGGTTCTACCCTGAATTTGCAGTACACCCCCGACCTAACATAAAGGCAGCGAAGCAGAACGAAATCACTGGCTATCCATGCCTTGTAGAGTATGTACATGTATTGTAAGATTATAAACAACTTAATTACATGTTAGAAGTAGGGTGGACAGACAATGATCTTTATCTTCCATATCATTACACTCTTCTGCCAGGTGTTCTCGCTAATCTAACATCTTTTATCAGATTGTTCTACAGCAGTATAACATGCTACAGTGACAGTCGATACACCTTACTCTCCAAGCAGAGGTGAGAGGGAGAGAACGTAGGATATTCCGACATGGCTAGCTAAGGGAGGGAAATGTGCCTCCCTTAGCTAGCCATGTCGGAATATCCTACGTTCTCTCCCTCTCACCTCTGCTTGGAGAGTAGATACACCTTACTTAGTAGCCTCTACTAGAGTTCGGGAAGTGGCCGCGAAATGTTCTCTCAACGGACAAACTCCCTTGGCATGCTTATCTCTCTATTTTGCCGATTTCTACTCTTTCCAGCCGCCTCCCCAAGCCTGGTAGAGACTAGGAAAAAGTAGACATTGGTAGCCTCCTGTGCAGTCCTCCGGGCGGGTGTATATACGGGTGGGAGCTTTGATACTGCGTTTTGTAGAATTCGTAACGCGTTCTTTTGCATGCCGGCCATCCTACAACCAGCCTAGTCTCTACCCGACCAGACTAACTACGCTGGCTATATTTGCCGGCGGAGTTTGGGCGCCTTGTAGGTTTGACTGTCCGCGCGAATCGACAATTCCACTTTTAAATGATACAGCATGTAGCTGTTTTGTCTGAAATTCATATGCATCCCGCGAAATTAAGATAGACTCAAAACAGATTCGGAAAAAAAACCTTTGAAACAATGGTGAAACACAGCACTTTTGCTGGCCCCTTGGAAGCTATTCATGTGGCCGATACCATGTAGGTGAAAATTGACCTTCAATCCATAAAACACACAACTATACTGCACCCAGGAGCCTCTCTGGTCAGGAAACAACCACTGCCGTAAACTTGCCCGTTTCCTCTGGTATTTAAAGGGAAGACTGGCTCATAATTAGCGACGATGTGCCAAATAGTTGTTACTCAGTCATTTTCGTTACCGCACCTAGCCTCCTGTGCAGGCCCCGCGGCGGTGGGGAAGAGTTTTTAACGCATTATTTTAATATAGCCGGCCATCCTACATAGCCGACGAGAGAAGGTTGCTT
>NW_017804575.1:838543-841353 GCF_001625305.1 Branchiostoma belcheri
CGGCTATGTAGGATGGCCGGCTATATATTAAAATAATGCGTTAAAAACTCTTCCCCACCGCCGCGGGGCCTGCACAGGAGGCTAACCGCACCAATTTCTTACTCTCCAAGCAGAAAAAAAAAAGTTTGGGTTTTGGGGGGGATTCCAGTGCAAAAAAAGAAACCCAATAAAAAAGCCTAAAAACGCCAAAAATAACCAAAACCCAAACCTCTGCTTGGAGAGTATTGATTATTTTCTATCAAAAGTGTGAGACGCCAGTCTGCATGTTCAACTCATTGTTTAAACCTATAGCTTACATATCTCTTTGCGGTGTTAGACCACATGCATGGTACATAGAAAAACATTCACAACATATTTAATCAGTCCACAATGTCAACAATCATTCTTGCTAAAAAAATTAAGATTGTTTGTTTGATTGAAACATTGAACTCTATATACGTCAAAAATACAAAACTAGTAAGGCGTACTTACCATATATTCCATGTTTGAAGCAGGAGGGTCGGCGCCCTTCCGTAGCTCGTTATGCTTGTCCACTATGATACCGATCTCTTCCCGGGTGAGTGCGGGGGCTGCTCGCCTGGTCACCCGCCTGAGATCGTGCTCCGAATCGTGGCCGAACGCACCGGGACCTGATGAAGTCTTCTGTAATATTGCCTGCCTCGGGATCTGGGCGACACTTTGAAGCTCACTGTTACAAATACAAAGCGGTGCTAGCACCACCAAAACAGCGAAAAGTCTTGCTAGAAATGACATTGTTCAGAAATGACAGAGAACAAGTTGAGGGAATGACTTGTGTTGTGGAGGATGACTATTGTTGTAGGAGGGCCCGCATGCCCTTTTTCGTAAGGCCTTTCAGGCCTTTTTAGACGTCGTAATCCGTAGACAGCCTCCCGAAAAATCAACGTAATCCGTAATAGTACAATAGCTGCAAATCGTAAAATCGTAATCAGCTCTGAGAATTTAACGTGAAATCGGCGGCGAAAATTTTGCGTAATTCGTAATCACTATCCCCCCATGCAGGCCCTCTTGTGGTGCCCCACGGCCGGGGTACCACACAGGAAATGACGTAGGAAGAACAGAATGCCAGTTGGCGTGTCTCTATGAAAACTCCGGAGGTCATAAAAGTTCACTACCATGGCAACGACCCAAACAGTGTGAATCAGCAGACGTAATAGAGTGAATCTGAGGCACTGAATAACGAGCGTAGTTCAGTCGACTTGGTTTTACTCTCCAAGCAGAAGTTTGGGGGTTGTCTTCTTTTTGACGTGTTTTTTAGGCTTTTTTTATCGGAGTTTCTTTTTCACTGAACTTTTTTTTTTCTGGGTTGGCGTAAAAAACTTCCAGTGCAGAAAACTCCACTAAAAAAGCCAAACACGCCAAAAAACAAGCCAAAACCCAAACCTCTGCTTGAAGAGTAGGAATGTTTGAACAATTGAGTCAGACGCCATGTGTAGCTGACCGTCCTTGTCTGAAATATCAAGTCATGCTTAACATTCATATCATCGGTATAATAACAGTCACTCATTTGGCTGTTCGCATGTCCTTTTGTGTATATACATGTATTTTAGCCCGTTTATTTTTGTTTTTTATCTGTTATGTTTTTTTCCTAACTGAAATAAAGAATGAATGAAATAGATTAACGGTGTAAAGAATTTAGTGACGAATTACAAGGAATAGAAATATGACCGGAAATGAGAAAACTAATGCGCATATTCTGCTGTTATAATACTTTGAACACCTAAATGCAAAAGATAAATTCATATTTTTTATGCTTCTAGACAAACCCTGTATCACAAACATGATCTGTTCCCACATTTTCCATTGTACAAAAAAGCGAGAAGAAGTTGACCACTCTGTATTAGCCCAGTAACTAGAACACTTTGTATTAGCCTAGTATAGTATCCTTGACTTATGTATGTCTAAGTCAAGTGTTGTATCTTTTGTCTCCACTTTTCTACATACGTTTATTATGTGTCTGTTACGTCTTGACCTGTACCTACCCCGTCGTGGCATGAATGTACAATAAAGGTATTTCATTGTTGTTGTTGTTGTTGTTTTTGTTGTTGTTGTTGTTGTTGTTGTTGTTGTTATAAAGAGGAAAACCTCCATGTCTAGTGGTTGTGATACTTCGCTCGATTGACATGGACGAGACACATAATTATAGTCTTGGTGTTTGTCAACTGGTGAAAGATACTAATCGGTGAAATGTGATCCTGCAAAAAACACTTGTCGGAACTTTCAGTCGGGAATCCTTTGTGAACATGTCACAGTACTAGTGAAAGGCTATCATTATATTGGGCCATGTTGATTTGATTATATGGATGACATCCTCTGGGAACCCCAAAACTGATGCGAGCGTGCGAATAAAAAAACAGTTACCTTCATTATGCCATCTAGGTGGTCATGAGTAATATTTTATTGGCATGGTGAATAATAGACTCTTCATTTTCATTCCTTCACATTTTCTTCTTGTCCTTTGGAATAGCATTTTGTATTCTGTGACATAAGTATCGTTTTCCGATATTTTTTGTTCCAATTTACGGCATAGATTTTGCAGCTACTTTGTACGATTTACAATATGGTTGAAAACTTTTTGGGGGGGACGGACGAAAATTGAAGCGCGCGGATGTCATCCATATAATGAAATCAACATGGCCTTAAGAGATGTGTCGAACAACTTATGTGTAAGTGGTAGCGTTAAAATAAGTGTTAGCTACTTGAACTTGAGTGCGTTACCATTTGATGTTGTACTATCTTCCTTTAATGTGTGAACAATGAAAAAAATGATATCCCACCGAAGTTTACATATA
>NW_017804575.1:841439-855947 GCF_001625305.1 Branchiostoma belcheri
CCTTTGCGTTACAACATGTGGCACCTACCTAAAGCACATATGAATATGACAATAACAATCGTGATATTAACCATAGCAGCTTTAATGCATTTTTAAACCATCATCGGAAAGAATGAATAGAAATTCTGGACATATACAAATTTGACACGGTAATCCTATACTATCATTCCACCCAACCAAAGCCAAGAAAGATTAACAGAATTTAAAAAAAAAAGGATAATCAAAATTAAGTAACATCTCTGCATGTCCTATAGTGTAAGACAGATCACACCAGTTATGATATATTATGACACATTTCTATAGAAAATGTCTCCTCGGAGAATAGACACTACTAGGCAAAACCTCTCTTTGTAAGAACGGGCCTGGAAAACATCTAACGTTAACAGCTGAATGCAATAGTAAAGACAGTAAAAAAAGTGTAGTATAAAACACATTATCGGAAAAACGGTGCGGTCAAACTGTACCAGCCACCAAATACTTCTTCCTTATAAGTTTATAGCAACACCTTGCAGATAGACTTCAACTTGATGCTAACTGAACTAGAAAGGTAACATTTCCCAAAGCAAATGCATAATGTTTACCTTCACATATGGTCTGCTCTGTTAATTCTTACTCAAACACATTCATATATGTTCAGACAGGAGTCTAAATCCCTCCTGCTATAAAATTGCAACATGATGTAACCCAACACTAATTACCATGATGACAGACGTCTGGTACAGATCATTGACCTTATTTGCTTTGAGGAGAAGAAGAAGAAACAGAGCAAAAACAATAGGTTTTCCTTCGGTAAACATAATTATGAGCACTTGTTATCTCACGGGAAATCCATATCGTCATACGGAACACGCCCTGTGCCTCTGCCGTGGCCTCTGCCATTCTGCCGCCCCCTTTGGCCACCTCGCCCCCCGCGGCCACGATGACGTCGACCCCAGGAATGGAACTCAGGGTCCTCCGTTGGTTCTGCGGATTCCAAACTCTCGTCTTCATCCGAACTGTCGAATTCGTCGGAACTGTGACCGTGCTGCACTTCATCCGAACTCTCGTCTTCTTCCGAACTCTCGTCGTCTTCCGAACTCTCGTCTTCTTCCGAACTCTCGTCTTCTTCTAAACTCTCGTCGTCTTCCGAACTCTCGTACTCCTCCAAACTGTCGTCGTCTTCCGAACTGTCGTACTCCTCCGAACTCTCGTCGTCTTCCGAACTCTCGTACTCCTCCGAACTCTCGTCGTCTTCCGAACTCTCGTACTCCTCCGAACTCTCGTCGTCTTCCGAACTCTCGTTCTCCTCAGAACTCTCGTATTCATCATTTTCGAATTCTCCTTCTTCTTCTTCTTCCAGACCGTCTTCAGCAGCTTCCTCACCGTCTTGAGGTTCCCCTTCCTCCCTGACGTCTCCGAGGCGGAGTGTGAGAGGACCAGCAGGACCGACTGCTGGGATTGGTTCCAGGATCTGGTAGTCATGACGACGACTCAGCGCCAGCGGTGCCCGGATGTTGTCGGACCTCAGTAGAAACCTGCGGTCCGGAGGCAGTCTGCTGACCGGTGCGATGGGCTGTCGAACCAGGGTGACGTCGGGTCGGATGCCCTCGACAGGACGGATGAGGTCGACGTCGACGTCTAGATCAGCTGGCTTACCTGGAATCGGCAAAACAAAAAGACACGTTGAAACCCCTGCCATTCTGCCTGTCAATCTTCCTACACATATACATACTGTCAACCTACTCTGTCCAGGCAAACATACACACAAACTATTACAGATAACCCACCCAAAACAAATTTTAAAGGATCCGACAGCCGGACGGACACTTGGGCAACAACATTAGAAAGCCGTCAGAAACTATAGAATGTATAGATGATGGCAACAATGCTAGAGGGTGCTAATCTCCAAGCAGATTCTCGGGGGCAAGGGGCGTCTATATTGGCCGCCTGTAACCATTGGCTACTCTCCAAGCAAAGGTTGGTGGGGAAGATTGTGACCTTTCTACATGTGTGTCCAGTTTTAGGTCACAATCTTCCCTACCAACCTCTGCTTTAAGAGTCGGAAAAAAAAACACAAGGCTCAAAGGTCCACTTTTTGGTCCACTTTTTATGTAACGTTAAAGGTCCAAGATTTTTTTTTTTTTAAGATGCATGGACTGATTCGTGTCACCAGCGAGGCTGGAATCGTAGGAAAACTGCTCACTTTGTCATTGAAAAAAAGTTATCTTTGATTTTTTTCTTTGAAATCCTCTCAAAACTGCAGGAAATGCCATTTCAGAGGGTTCATTTTTTTCAAAATTTCCCGGGGGAGCATGCCCCCGGATCCCCCTAGGAACCTCGCGCCTTCGGCGCTCGCTGGTCCCTCAAGCTTTGAAGACCCCCCCATGAAAAATCCCGGCTACGGACATGCATGAAGACGTACCGAATTTGGCGTGAAGAAACACGACGGCGTCGTCGATGACTCGGGACATGGCCGTGAAGCTGTCGGAGTAGAACAGGTGCTCGGGAACCGGCTCGGACACGATGTCGTGTAACTCCGGCTCGTTCACCGACGAACCGACGGCGAAAGCGAAAATCTCACACCCGGGACCTGACGAGAAGAAAAGTAAAGCCGACATATGTAAATATACAGTACAGGGTTTTAAAAATGTATGAAGCACTGAAAACTTGAAGGGAAAGATGAAGTCAAGAAACGTGACATTAATATTCGTTATTGTGGCCTCATAAATAAATATAATTATAAATTTAACGTCTCTCAGTGGCCAATGGGCAGATGTTGTCACATCGGCGCACCAAATCCGTAAGGTGTTTTTGGCACCCAGACAGACAGATAAGAGGCTCGGTGGGCGTCACTCCACCGTACAGGTGGGGAAGTCGTGTAAAGTGCCTTTCCCAAGGGCACAACGTCGGGCCACGGTGAGTATCGAACCCTGGACCTCTAGGTTCCGAGTCCAACGCTCTAACCGTTAACGTTGCGCCACCGACGCCAAGAGGTCTCGCGTGTCCAAATGTACTAGCCTGGTTCCCGCCCGTCCGACAAGGGCCAATAGCGTCGGATAGGGCCAAACCGTTTAACGGGGTTAGTGTCAATTATTTCGTCTACGGGACGACAGTAATTAGAAAGGTTGACTGGAAAGATAGGCTGCCAAAAAGAAAGGCCTATGCTCAGGAGAACTGAGGCTGATAAAACATACTAGTAGCCCCCACCAGGCTTCGGGAGGCGGCTGGAAAGAGTAGAAATTGGCCAAATACAAATGTATGGAGATAACACCCGGGTGCGGCAAAATGTACTCTCTAGGGTACCAACTCCCTAGTAGCATGTCTCTCTACTTGACCAAGTTCTTCCCAGCCGCCTCCCGAAGCCTGATAGAGGCTAGGTAAAACACTCCTAGGCGCGGGCCCGTAAAGAATTAGCCTGGTATCCAGTCTTACTTCATTGGGGGTATTGGGGTGTTCAGGCAGGTTGTGCCTTCGGGGGCTCTAGTAGCTTCCCCCGCCCAGTGCAACAGGTCGTCCCGGTAGGACCCCGCTAATAAGCTATATATATAAGAGACAGTATGCTTGGGGATTTGGTTTCCCCCCAACACGCTCTCGTGAAATATACACCGGGAAGCCTATGTGAGGCGGGCGGGACAGAGCTCTTGCGGCCCCGACCACGAATCAGCCTGGATACCAGGCTAGTAAAGACTTCAGCTGCACCAGGCTATGCAGTACTGACCGTTGACAGCGTCCTTCAGCGCGTCGGCGGCAGGAGTGGGACTCCCGCCCGTGTTGGACTTCCCGTCCGTGATGAGGAACAGGATCTTGGCGGCGGCAGGACGGGACCCCGCCGTGGACACGAACACGTCATCCTTCGCCATGTTCAGCGCGACGGCTGTAGCCGTGGAACCACCTGGGGAAGATTGTAAGATTCTTTTTAGCTGCTAGCTTATGCTTATGCTTATGCATTTCCAAACCGGGGCACGGTCAGGCTGTTTCTATTAACGAAAATTCAGCGTATATCAACAACAACAATAGTTCCCATTATTACTCCGTGAAGGAGGTCAGGACCTCCGGACGGAGTGTTGTAATCGGCTGATTTTTCATGTTCGCAGTCAAAACACTGGGTTCTCTTTGTGTAATCGGCACGCAATTTGATACGCCGTCTGCGGGCATGCCCGTGTTGATGCACGAATGTGTATTTTTGCCGTTGCTGCTTTCGCGGTCAATGTAATATCGCAGACGCACCCCTACAATTACGAGGCGAATTGGAACGGTCCAGAAAAACGCGTTGTTTGGAATAGCGGGGGGGGAGGTAAAAGTTCATGCAGATACGGGGTGGTTTTTATAAGTGGTTCCAGATGTTTTTGCCCATGGTTAAGAGATGCCAAGTTTTTTGGAAGATGTTCGCAGCCAAAACGCATTCTGCCGTACGTCGCATATCTGTGTAATTTCGCATGTGGTGTTGCATTATGTCCGGGATGATGCACGTCTTTTTATTTTTACCGTAGCTGTTTTGATATTGGAGTAAATGCATATTTTAGAAACATCCCTACTTTTACAATCCTGTGGAATAGGCCGTAGGTTTAGGCAGTTGTCTGGTAGCAGAGGTACTGTAAGCAGATATCCTGGTTATCTGGCCGACGGTAGTACTAGTAACACTCGCGGTGATTACGGCAACTCCAGGCGCGCTTAATTAGGTACAGGCACGGTAAGACGGTGGGGCTGACCATGATAGTCCGATCTTTACCTTCGCCAAGAAGGTTATGTTTTCAGAGGCGTTCGTGTATGTGTGTGTGTGTGTGTGTGTGTGTCTGTAAACACGATAACTTGAGAAGGCCTTGATGGATTGTCTTGATACTTGGTAGGTGGGTAGGTCTTAATGAGACCTCAAAATGATTAGATTTTGGGCCCCCTAGCAGCTTGTTACGGTACTGCAGCTGAACTTCCGGTTTTGATATCTCATGATCCAGACATGCCAGGGTGACGAAATTCAGATGGCACGTAGCTCTTGTGCTGGGAAAGAAGTGACGTGAGTTTGGGCCCCCTAGCGGCTTGCTCTGGAACTGCAGGACTATCTATTTGAATATATTCAAAAGAGAATAACTCAAGAATCGGTTGACGGATCGTCGTGATTTTTGGTATGCAGGTAGCTTACGTGATGCTTAATATAATTATGTGACAATTATGCAAATATGGATGTAATTTGCATAATTTATGGAGAAATTCTATAAATCAGCTGCATTCCATCATAGGACTATTGAAGCTTGTCGCATTGGTAATTGAGAACGAGATAGACACAGGCAGATATTGATTATTTAAATGAAGACTTAAGTTATAATTCTGTAATGATAACTGCCTGGAATTTCATATTTATGGTCTTTGAAAGTACAGTGAAGGTGAACATCATTAAACATAATGTATTCAAATCAGGACCTCATTTGCATAATTTATGAGGAAATGCTAGAATGGCATTGTTTGTTAATATAAGACTGTCTTTTGGTTGAGAATATGATAAACTGATAAAATTCATAAGAAAGAGGATCCTATTTGCACAAGCAGGGGGAATAATCTATCATTTGTCAGCCATAAAGATTAACATCATTTGGCGAAGGTATGAGATCGGGGAGCTCTAGTTATGTGAATGCAATGATTGTGTGTGTGTAATTAAAATGAACTTCGAACTTGAAGCACAGTATCTTTACACGCCCTGGGAGCAGTAATGGATTTAGCTCTTTGTATGTTTTATGCTTGTGACGCGCCGTCATTGTATTAACCGTTGCCTAATTTAATATAATGTCTGCACAGTAGGTCTGGCGTTGACGCTTGGGATTTTGTTTAAATATGTAAAACTTCACGGAGGATTGTCACCTATGGCTTCTTGTTATTATTAATTTTTTCAACTTTTTTGTGCTTTGCTGTCTTTCATATCATACTTTTCGTTTCATAAGACTGCCCGGCCGGGAACGAAAAAGACAACAAAACACAGAAAAGTTTTTAGTAATAATCATAGCCACAATTTCCGTATATTCTTGGTGTGAATTGTTAATTTTTCGTTCATAAACACAGCCCGGCCGGGCTCCGGTTTGCAAATGTGACCTACGTAGTGTATTAAAGTCACGACTAGACATAGAAGAATAACTAGAAAAGTAACATTTGCGAAGCAATTGCAAATGCATAATGTTGTCCTTCTCATATGGTCTGTTCTGTTAATTTTTACTCAAACACATTCATACATATGGTACCAAGAGTCCAAATCCCTTCTATAAAATTGCAACATTATGTAACCCAACACTAGTTACTATGGTGACAGATGTCTGGTACGTCTGGTTCATGTCTTATTTCTTTGGAGAAGAAGAAGAGGAAGAAGAAACAGAGCAAAAACAATACGTTTTCCTTCTGCTAAGTTAAAGGTAAACAAAAATACAATTCTAATACTAACTTTCGTAGGCGATGTTCCCTATGGCGGACAGCACGGCAGCCCGGCTGGTGTGCGCGGTGAAGTCGAACTCCACACGAGTCTTCCCCACATCGGAGAACGACATGCCTGCCACGCGGGTGTTCGCCGGGTCGATCGGCGCCGGGAAGATCTGGAGCAGGCTCTGTAATATAACATCACGGCAGATATCAACATCCGTGGGGTCCTGTGGCGTAACGGTAGAGTGTTCGGCTTGGAACCAAGAGGTCCCGAGTTCAAGCCCTACCATCTTGTGCCCTTGGGAAAGGCGCGGCGGGGAAAGGCACTTTACACGAATTTCCCCACTTAACTCAAGTGAAAATGAATGTTGTTCGTGCGCTTGTCTGCGTTGATGGCGGCATAAAAATAAGTTGGAAAAACTTGAATGTGTCATGTATTGTGATAAATGTTGGAATAGAAAAAAGATATCAACACAAGAAACCGGAGGTTTAACATGTACACTTCCGGGAGGTATTTTGTGTTTTCGTGAACTTCAAGTTTACCCGCATTTCCTGTGCCTGGCCTTCTGAACTCCGGACATAATGTCTATCAACCCCCCCCCCGCCCGACCCAAGTGCTGTCAACCTACTCAGTCCAAACACACGAACCCACAGCTCAACTGCTTTAAACAATACTCCCGCACTCGGAAGTAATGTCTGTAATATTGCTACCTTGCATAACCAGTGGAAGTCCGAGTACCAGTGGAAGTCCGAGTACGGTATTTGACTGTATGCAAATTTACACAGCATTCTTGGCAGGTCGGCATTAGGTATCATTAAGCCCATGATACAAAGTCTATGCTACCTGAATGTCTTCCTTTGCGCGGTTGAAGTTGTCCGGTCTCACGCTGCCACTCTTGTCGAAGACGAAGACCATGTCAATGACGGAGGGCTCCTCGTCGTCGGCTGCCTGGAACCCCCTTCGGCCGACCTTGCTCAGAAAACCTCTCGCAAAGGCGTCAAGGGTCTGCTCCCGTGTAGGTTTGCCACCTAGCGACATGAACATCAATAGCAACGGTTACAAAAATTGGTTTGTGTACTCCGCACTCAGTCGCCATGGATCAAAAGCACCCCACAACGGCGATAAAACTTGACTGCAGTAATAGGAGCAACTGAGCCAACGTATTGCTGCAGTTCTGCAACGTACTGCTAGGGTTCGCTTTTGATCCATGCATTGCACATCACCTTCGTCACGTGTTCACAACCTACAGTACATTGAACTTGAACTTTACATCGGGTAAGACAAGGCTTACAATTACTGACATAGAAAGAGATTATTCCCTGGATTGTTAAATAAAAAAGCTGACAAGGAAATGTTACAATAGCAGGGGTCTCCTCATAACTTTTTAGGAGAGAAGTGTTTCCTAATAATCGGTTGATGTCGCGAAAAAAATCAGCAAATTTTCATGGAAATACTACGAGAAAATCCTAAATTTTAACATTTTGGAGAGGTGCTAGGATTCTGGGGAGAGGGGAGCACCTTTGCTTCATTGCTTGTGGAAGAGCCCTGCAATAGAGAAGAAGAACTTTATTGCACAACAGATGTAACGGGTACAACGTATCCCAAAATATGACTCACATTGTTGTTTCTCCTCCCGGAGAGGCGGGCAGCACCGGTCGTGTTCCAGCGGGTTGTGCGCCACCTGGCGGGTTCGGTACACAGTGCTGCAGCCGAATATGGACGTCTTGGGACTCCAGCTACTCCACTCGGACACCTGCAGGTGCACAGGGTGCCACAGTAAAACAAACTGCAAAGACTGGCAATTGTGTTTTGTTCTAACCTGCGATATCAAGGGCATTGACCTTTTTTGTTTCAAATAAAGGATGAATTCATTTCGCTGTGAACGGAATGAATGAAAAGAAAAGAATCGATTGATAAACCAGCTACCAGGGGAAACAAAACTTAATGATTTTGAGGTCTCACTATGACCTAACCATCTACCAAATATTAAACCAAATCCATCTAAGCCTTGTCCGGTTATCGTACATGTTGTCAGTGAGCACACCAATTCTTCCGAGACAGCGGTCGGTCCGCGTGGTAAAATTTAATAAAATTTTAGAAGTTAAAGAAATTAAAATTCTACTGTTCTTGTAGCTAGAGGGATATCCTTCATTTGCAAAAACAGTGTTTTGGCTATTTATTTCCTGAAAGAAACGGCCGCTATAGTTGAGGGTGTACATAGACCCGCCAAAATACTAGTAATTAATTAAACTGGGGTGTGCCCACACGGTGACACACAGACACATGAATGGTACCGAAAACATAACCTTTTTGGCGAGGTTCTGACGTAGTCTCCAAGCAGAGGTTGTGGGGGAATGATCGTTACCTTTTTATATTATATGGCCGTTTTTTTTGTCGCTACCCCCGTCGGTGGCCGCGGAGCTTCTCTGGCTAATGGATACTGCCTGGCCAATTTGATAATGTCTTTTTTGCCACCGAAAGGGATCTGCTTGGAGATTAGTTCTGACGTGTTTGCCTACTCACCCTGCACAAACCTCTGAGGAAGTCGGTACAGAAGCCGTGATCGACAGGCGGCCGGAGGATGGGTCCGTCCGGGGGAGGGGGGAATCTCCTGACGTCCGTCTCCAGGCCGTGGTACAGGTTCCGGGACCCGTCCGTCCGGGCACCCTGGGGCGGTGCGGGGCCGTGATCCACAGGCGGCCGGAGGATGGGTCCGTCCGGTGGAGGGGGTACCCTCCTCACGTCCGACTCCAGGCCGTGGTACAGGTTCAGGAACCCGTCCGTCCGGGCACCCTGCGGCGGTGCGGGGCCCTGGGGCGGGGGCCTGGCGACCGAGGCTACCACCACCAGGGCGAGTGTCACCAACACGACGGAAAGGCTAGGCATGTTGCTTCCTTTGTGAGAAAAATAAAGTCAGATTGAATACATCGTGCATTTGCAAGTAAGCCAGGTAATGCAAAATTAAAATGCACAATAAACACAAAGATTCTTTTTGAAATTGTTTTTGAAAGTAGATATTTTTGAACTAGTGAAAAGAAAAACGTCCAGACATCGAGTGGGCTAAACTCTTTAATAGGACACGTTATGCATATTCATATTTTCTGTTGTTAAAAAACGATTTCGCCCCTGGCCTGCGTGTACTGTGTAGCCTCTACGTATACCAGGCACTGATCGCTGGAAAAATAGTAGAAATTGGACGAAATAAAGGGATAATGTACCAGAGAAGATCCCGGGCAAGAGAAGATCCAATTCGCGACCCGCGGGATCTTCTCTGGTATACTATCCCTTTATTTCAGCCAATTTCTACTATTTTTCCAGCGATCCGCGGTGCCTGGTAGAGGCTACGTGGCCTACTCTACAATGTAAGTCCTTTGATTTGGCTAGCTTTCCCAATGACACCATAAAATATGTTCTATTTTAAAGTAAAAGTAATTCCTAAGTAAGTTGTATTTTAAAGTAAAAAAAGTAACGTTAAAGTTGTTGAACTTACTTGGACGCAAACGTTCCCTCCGGTAGAAGCTTTTGTTTTGACCGTTTCCCTGATTTGCGTCGTCTTTTATACCGTAGCGTACGGCGTACACAACAGGAAGTAGGGGGGGGGAGTCCCCGGTGCGGACCGGAAGTGCGGATCGGAGTGCAAACCAAGAAACTGCCTGGACGGCGGATCACTGGTTACCCGTTATCATTCTTAGAAGTCAAGATCCGACGAACGTATTGACTTATTTAACGTATTGAACAAAATGACTAATAAACTGGAGGACGTACCGACCATTAAGTATCTAATACCAGCCCAGAAAAGAACAAGAAACAGTCATGCCTTCAACTAAGAACTTGAGGTGTTCAAAAACTCGTATTTCCCCAGAACTATCGTAGACTAGAACTCGTTGCCACCAAGCACAGTTGGCACAGTTGGGGCATCATCACTAGAAAGCTTTAAACAACTCCTGTAATTAAATGTGCAAAGATTGAGTGTAACAAGTCATTCGGTGTAATATAGCTAGCCGCCGCCGCGCCGCGTGCCTGCGAATTAAGCTGGTGTGTTTTAATAATACGCCGAAGGGTGGTTTTACCGGCTATACTGACACAGATATTCGTCATATCTGTGTATGATATAGCTCCATGGTCATATGAAATGTGTAGCTAGAATATTTTGAATTCCATTTTACACATGTATTTGCAATAGATCTACATGGTCAAGAAGCTTACCTCTACGGCCTTAGCATGTCTAGTACACGTACGAATCACGTACTATCAGTACAGTATATAAAAGTAAAAAGTTAGGATTTTTTCAAGGCCTACAACATGAGAGTGTTTTTGTGCACTTGGGTACGTATTCAATCAACATATATATGGTGTCGATTGTTCATGTTTTGTATTTATTATTTTACGTAATTATAACCTTGTTTGAGGTCCGGTCATTGACCCCTAATTTGCATGACAACACGTCAAGGTGAAAGTCCTTCCTGTTGCACTATGTTATTTCCGGTCATCTTCTGGACGCAATCCCCTGCATGGTACACTGACCCGACTTGAAAGAAACTGTCAATAAAAAAACTTGATGTAAGAAACCATCAATACTAAAATCTTGCAAGATTTCCAACCCAAGTTATCATTTGACGAAGGGTATTCCTTGCTATAAAAGAGAAAAAAAACTCTTCCCACAATGATAGAATTTCTGATTGTACATCTCTGTCTGAACACAATTCAAAAGAACATTTAAGTATAGGGCAGCAGCATTTTATAACTTGTTAAATGATGAAACTAAACAAGTAATCACATTGAATGCTTTCAAGAGAGCACTAAACACATGACCCCTGACCTCATGGACTGACTTATCTTTAACTGGAATGACACGAACTATGATTATGCCTTATGATTTTGACTATTTGTTTTGATTGACATGTCCTGTTTCTTATGATTGATTACTTGTACCCTTTGTTCATATTATTTATTACCTCTATGTTTGATTATTTGATTGTCTATATGTCCTTTGTAACTTGTTCTGTTGGGCTACCTTGGAAATCAGTTGTCCTAAACTGAAGGTACCATCCAACTGTTTGTAAGATCAATAAAGAACTAAATTAAAAAATATTAAAAACTACAGTGGTTTGGGATTGTTGAATATGATTTACTGCATAGAAAAGGACTTACATGACTCACATCTACAAGCTAGAATTACAAAAACAGTCAACTAGCTGATGCACTACAACAATATTGCACAATAAGGAACTAAGAACTGATATATTAAAGTACATTTACAAACATCCAAAACAATTTACAATATACATGTATGTTTATGTACATGACAACAGCTGCTTGTAGCTACAAGCTTGAATTCTAATGACATACTAGTAATGTATCAATGGCTTAGGATGTTATGTTCTATTAAGTCTTCAATGGCCCACCTTTTTTTGGAGGGAAAAGGGTATTTTTTTCATGGCTTCCTTTCACGGCATTTGTGGTAGCCATATTGGTATAGAATGCAGGGCTCGAAATACTGGGTGCGTGTGCGCCCAAAATTGGAGCTGTGCACCCAATTTTTTTTTTCTGTGGGTGCACCGGTGCACCCAAATATTTTTGTAGGTACATGTATTTTTGTACATAACAACTGTACAGGATATTATTTGGGTGTGGGATGCCTAAAACTAGTGCTGCATACCTAAACCCACATTTAGGTTCAGGTCCGGATTCAAGTCCAGAGGTTTAGGTTCAGTTCCAAACTTGTAAATCCCGACCTAAACCCATAGCATGTACAACATGGCATGTTGGCAACCTTGCAATGTTGTCTGGGTGAAACTTTGGCCACATACTAGTAACACGGAGGCCGGTACTTAATGATGCCCGATGGCAATGTTGTTTTTTTCATTTTGCAGCAAAGATTTTGCAATCTACGGAAGGTTCTAGGTGGTTTGGAAAGAAAAGGGGTATGTGAAATGGTCTTTTATGGTAATAAGTCCGGACTCGGTTCTTGACTTTTAGTTTTTTTGGACTTGAACCTAAACATTCTTACAAGTCCAGATCCAAGTCCAGTGAACCAGTATGCAGCACTAGTACTACCTAAAACCAATCATTTCCTCATCCAACTAAACAAAATCCTAGTACAGATAACAGATCTGATAAGTTCTGTCCCATGATAATGCAACACAGGTTTATAAACCACCACATCATACATGTACATTGTACATGTTCAGATTTGCTATGTTTATAGTAAATTATACAGATGACAGCCTCGTATGACCTTTTTCCTGCTGAAGGCTCATCATTGGTTCGTTTTTCTATTCCTTACAGCATTAGTTAGCATTAGTCAGCATGGAAATGGTTAAACTGTGCTTCAACGAGTTCAGTCTCATTATGACATCAAAAGATTAAATGTTACACCTTGAATTGTGGTACACTTTAAATGTTTATGTACAAGGTATGTCAGAAATCAAACTAACTTGTGTTGAAGGCATACCGAAAAAATCCACATACTGTACATAGTGTTGCATCATCTAATTTTATAACATCTATAAGAGATTCAATGTACATAATTTGTTATAACTAATATTCATACGTATACAGTCTTTTCAGAGTCCATATAGTTTAGTCATTTCTCAAACGCAGTAGGAAACTTCTGAAGATGTCGCCTGCCACGCAGAGTAGGAAGCCCCAGAGCGGCAGGAAGGCCAGGTAGAAGGGGATCGTGCGGAAGTACTGCAGCTTCAGGCACAGCGTCATCTGGAAGCCGAGTTTCAGCATCATCACCAGCAGATACCACAGTTTCTTCTTCATGGTAACATCGTCGCTATCGTAGCCGTTCCGGCAGTGTCTGATCATCCGTATGGCTAGCATGGCGAGGATGATGGCGTCGAAGGCCCACAGGGGCACGAAGATGATGAACCAGTTCCAGATCGTTCCCCCGTCAAGTCTTAGAACGAGAAGGATGAGGAAAAACAGCGTCATGAGCCATGTAAACAGTACTCGGTGAACCAGCGCCATCTTGGACGAACTGTCTTCTGTGTTTTCGGCTTGCGTACGACAGTATACCGCCGGTTATGGTTCTCAGCTCAACGTAGGTTCTGTCGTTTGACACCGATATTCCTTATACACCATTCTGGTACACGCAAGGTTGTCTCAACTCCCTGTGGTCGCTAGGAAAAACAGACAGAATCTCTCTCACAATCAGCCCGAACCAACACCACCATGTCTATCATCATCATCGTTTCTCTACGGACAAGCCCACTCTGAAAAAAAGGGGCGCAATTTGCTTCTGATAACTATATTTCCCTCCCTATCTCATTTCGTCACTCGCATTTGATAAAAAGACACTGTATTGTTCACTTTACTTTATTGTGCTATCAATTTTGATAATGGTGGCATGGCAGCTGAAAAGATAAATAAAACTGTTCCTTACACCCCTATTTTGCAAGTGGGCATTTCCCGTAAACTCCGTTTATTCCAGGGTTTCATCTAGCCTCTACCAGGCTTGAGGGCGCGGCTGGAAATAGTAGAAATTGGCCAAATAGAGAGATATAACACGCCGAGGGAGTTTAGCCATCCAGTTTACAGTTTGCCGGCCCCTCTGGCCAATTTCTACTATTTCCAGCCGCGCCCTCAAGCTAGGTTTTGTCATCCATTGAAGTCAACAGCAAGTATTCTCTGACATCCCCACAGACTCCAAACAAATGTGACATCACAAACCCTGTTAAACAAGAAATGATACCTAACGGGCCCGTTAACAAGCTGTGCTAACTTTACTGCCAACTACTAGTATTAACGTTACAACATCCATTTGTCACGGAAACAACTTTCAATAATGAAAGTTCTCAATTATACTACGGATGGTTTTGATTAAGTGGGAACATATAAAAGGAAGGAAATACATCACTGCATCAAAGTAAAAGTAAAAAAGAAATATGAGAGCATTGAATTGTCTCCTCTCTTCATATTTTATCTGCCACCCACGTTCCAGCTAGCCTGGGTACCAAGTAATATATCGCACGCTCTATACCAGTTATAGAGCGTGCGAATACTACGGGGGATGGTACCCAGGCTACGTTCCAGCATGGCAAGGCGTGCAATTTTACCCATTTTCTACTCTCCAAGCAGAGGTTTGGGTTTTGGGGGTATTTTTAGTGTGTTCTTAGGCTTTT
>NW_017804575.1:855976-868961 GCF_001625305.1 Branchiostoma belcheri
TGGGAAAAAAATTCAGTGCAAAAGAGAAACCCCGAAAAAAAAGCCTAAAAACACACTAAAAATACCCCCAAAACCCAAACCTCTGCTTGGAGAGTACCCATTTTCGGCGCGCGTGTTGGCCAGAGGGCAACCAATTTTTTTTCCAAAATCAGGCGAAAATCAATGCGCGCTCTGATGTCATCCGTAAAAATTACTTGCTGTGGCCTAATCAAAGGATTATTGTATTAACTCCGTTTAGCATCTGCTTGAAGATACAGATGCTCACGCCGTGTGATATCAGCCAATCAGAGCGCTGGACGTAATTAATGACATCTCAGTAGGTGTCCCATCTGTGACGTCACGGGGTCACCCCTAGTTCATTTCACTCCTTCGCTTCACACGTTTGTAACTCTCAAGTAAAATGTTATGTTCCGTCCACAACAAGAATTTCATTGAACTGAATACCCATCGAAAAATTCCACAAGGTAAGTGCGACAGCTTTAGAATAAATTTGACTCAGATTCGGTGGCTGCTTACTTAGCATTTAGGTGATTTATGGTTTTAGTGGGGGAGGGGGGCGGTTGGCCGGGCATTGCATCATGCAACTCTCTCGAGGCCGGTGACCGGTTGAAACCGATTTGCAGGCCAGACATGTCTAGTCGCTTGGGAGATTGTAGAAGTCGCTTTCTGTGATCCTGGCCATTCTGGTGGTTTGCAGAGGTATGAAGCATTCATATTCTTTTATTAAGTTTCGGTGACAAATGCTATAAGTAACCTTAGAGCTTGACTAAGGTTGTGATTTTGGTACAGTTTTTCGCGATGCCTCCACCCGGCTGCATTAGCCTGTGTGTGAGAGAAAGCTTCTTGGTGACAGTGAGATAAATTTGAAGCCGAAGACTGTTAAATGATTTAAATACAGTATTGGAAGCGTGTGATAAAATTAATAACGTTAAAGATAGTATAATTATCATTTATGTAAGGTCTTTTACAATTCTAGTGGTGTAAGGTAACGTTAATTGTAAGTAGAGCTCTTTGGCCCGGTTAGTGTCGTTTTTACGCATTAGATTCAGGTAGGAATTGTAAGTTTAAAAAACTGAGAAAACCACTTTGACTTTGAAAATTGGAACAGGTCAAATTTAGAACAACTCATTTGCATGTTATAGAAGGGATTACAATACCTCCTCATGCCCTAAGGTTCATTGTCCCCATATGGTCAATGAGAAACTGGGGCAAAGGTGGTTGCAGGCTTCAAAAGGTATCAAATTTCAAATGTGAAGGGTGGCTCAAATTCCTTTCTTTTTTTTGTTCTACTTGCTGTAAATAGTGTAACAGTGGGAGGTTTATATGCACTACCAACTGATCCGTCTGACGGGTCTAGACCTTTTAGCCGAATGGTTAGAGCATTGGGGTATGAGCTGGCAAGGAGTGTCTTTCTGTTTCTACTCCCCTTTTGTTTCATTAACATGATTACATCATGTAACAGCTATCTGCTCTATGTACCGTACGGTTATTATCAATTCATCATCATTATTGGCCGGTTGCAATTAGAGGCTCATTAGACAGACACATAATTTTCATTTTTATGTTCTTCAGAAATTTCGAACCCATTTCAGAGGGCCTGCAAGAGGGGGTGCCAACAACGCTCTACGATGAATTCGGAAACCTCTCGATTACGCTTTACGATAAATTCCAATTGGCTACAACGCGTTACGTAGAATTAAAATGCCAAATACGCTCTACGCTAAAATATTAGAGCGGTCCGTCTACGCTCTACGTAGAATTAAAACGGCCGATTACGCTCTACGGAAAAGGGTTTGCGGGCCCCCATTTCATTCTTTACCCAAAATACATGAAAGCGAAGATATGTTATACACATAATATATAGGCCTGCCTGATCCCATTGTATTTTTAAATTAAAATTGTTTGATGTTATGGGTACAGTATACTAGTAATAAGCCTATTGATTTCTGTATGAGTGCACCCTTTATGGGTAAACCTGGCTCTAATTGCATTTCATTTAGGAAATTCAAAATGTCTGAAATTTTTGCATGGCTCCGCCCCTTTTCTCCATGCCCATCCATGATAAGGGGCGTATCAGATGCAACCTGCACCTTTGTGGGTCAGTGCTATTTACAGCTGTTTAGGTCTATATAACTATCAAACACAGTGCACAGTCAGAAACACTTCAAATGGTTACACATTGTACACAGTCTATATGCACCTCTAGCCACAGCCTATTGTAAAAACCTTCACAAACTAAAGCCCTGGTCACAACCCGCCGTGTGTGCTTTTTGTCCGTACTTTTTTTTTGAGGCCACGTCTGCTACGTTTTTCTAAAAACGTGAGGAAGGAGTGGCGTTGACGCACGTCACTCGTACGGTTGCGCAAGGTGTAAGAGTGTCACTGGTCTGCACGCCACGTCTGGCCGTGAGGGGTTACGTGCATTGTTCGTTGCGCAAGTGGTAAGTGAGTTGTACGTGCTTACAACGTACGATCTCTGTGCGATTGCAACTTAATCGTAAGGAGGCCGTACTCACACGTGCGTCTTACGGGGTACATACGGGGCAGGTGCATCGCTCGTACTTGCACGCACGGGTGGTGAATCCGTAGACCGCACACAGAAAAAGTTTTACATGCACTTAAAGTTCTATGTTGTGTTCTTTTCCAGTGATGTGCATTAGCTGACACTTGCTGTGACCCTGCCATTTTGCTGTCCAGTTGTGCTGTCCTACTATAGAACAGCATGGAGAATGTTCCAGCAGGGTTTCCAGCCACCAGCATGGTGTGGCAGGGTATTTCTGACTTCAGCGCAGGGGCCATCGGTAGGTTCTTCTAGTGCTGTGTACCTAAACCCACCTTTAGCTATAGGTTCAGGTCCAGATTCAAGTCCAGAGGTTTAGGTTCAGTTCCGGACTCGTAAGTCCATTGTATATTTATATGTAATAATAAACTAACAGAGGCAGATAATTTTTCTTTTTTAAAACAAGCCTAAAGTAAAGATCAGAGTAGTCTTCATATTATGTAGTCTATAAACTGTTTCTAATTCTTGAGATGGAAGAAATTTGTGAAACACCTCATCAGAATTGAAGTGAGTTTTCTGTTGTTCTTCTTTGTTGGAACACAGGTGGAACAGCGTGTGTTTTTGCGGGCCAACCGTTGGATACGGTCAAGGTGAAACTGCAGACATTCCCTACGATGTACCGCGGTGCTTTTCACTGCCTGACACAGACTGTTCGAGAGGAGAGACTACAAGGCCTGTACTCTGGAACAGTACCGGCACTCGCCGCCAACATTGCGGAAAATGCCATATTGTTCACGTTCTATGGACTTTGTCAAAAAGTGGTGCAGTATGCCAGTGGTGTGGACAATGTCAACAACCTCAGGTAAACAACGAAAAAGGTTTTATTGTTTTCCATGTCAACAATATGCTGCATACTAGTGTACAGTTAAAGATTTTTTTATTGACTCAACAAAAAGTACAGGGACTTTTGTATATGAACTACATACTGAAGTTGAAACCACACTATCACAATGTATATTGACCCTCATGGAACAAAAATTCCCAAAATTTTGATGAAAAATGGTTACTGAAAGGGCCCTGGGCTAATTTTTAGGGTACCACCCAGAAAATAAAGGAGTCATCTTGGGGCTTGTTTATGCAGTTTTAAATGCCCAAAGTATGAAATACTGAGTCAAATGTACTAATGTGAAGCAGTGATGTGTTAATATCACAAAGATTCAGAAAATTTCCAGTTTTACTGCCCTGAAATTGCATTGGATGCTTTTAAAATGCACAGTAACTAAGTGGGTTTTTTATTTTGTTGTTTCCAGCTCTCTACAGAGTGCTACAGCAGGATCTATGGCAGCGTTTTTCTCCTCTATTGGACTTTGCCCGACAGAGCTGGTCAAGTGTCGTCTGCAGGCAATCAAGGAGATGGCAGCGGAGGGGAAGGTGGCAACAGCAAACATGTGAGATTTACTCAACAGTGTGATATATTGGTGTGGGGAGGGGGGCATCATCTGGGCATCAAAGTTTAGATTTCACATTAGTGTACTGATCCCTAAAACACAGGATTTTGTTCAAAAACCCCGCTTTTGTTGCCATAAACTTTAAGTCAAGTGCATGCGCATGCACTTAGTATCACTTGATTGAATGCTGGTACAAGATTGACAGGCAGACAGGTCAAAAGGTTAGGCACAGGAACTAGCCTAAGGGTGAACTTGAGACTATAGGTTCATAGGATGTGGATGGAGGAAAGATTGACAGGCAGGATGACAGGCCAAAAGATCAGACACAGCAAATAGGGTGAACTTGAGAGTAGGTTCACAGTATGTGGGTGGAGGGAAGATTCAGTCGGACAGGCAGGATGGCAGTTCAAAAGGTCAGATAATGAAAATAGGGAGAACATTTGATGGTCTGACAAAACCCCCAAATACCGTACTTCCCAAAAGTCTGAAAGCTTTGATTATGTTTACCAAAGAAAAAACATAATGTTTTTATCTTTTTGCTCAGTTTTCTCTTCTCCACACACATAATGTCAATAACCTGACCCAGATGTCTGTCACCATGGTACATGTACATGTAACTGGTATTGGGTTACATCATGTGAATGTGTTTGAGTAAGAATTAACAGAGCAGACCATATGCGAATTCAAAAGGTAAACATTATGCATTTGCTTTGCAAATGTTACCATTCCAGTTATACATTTATATTTTCTTGTTCCCTCGGACAGTGGACCATGGGGAATGACCAAACAGATCGTACGACAGGAGGGGTTCCGAGGCCTGTTCCAGGGCATGACCAGCACCTGGGCACGAGAGATGCCCGGATACTTCTTCTTCTTTGGGGGCTATGAGCTGAGCAGAAGTCTGCTGACCCCTGCTGGCAAGACTAAGGATGATCTTGGTGAGTACACATGTCCCACATGCATGTGAACTAGTTATGCGTTATGATATATATTATTAAGAGCACTTTAAGGTTTGTAATTCCACAACTTTTCAAGAATGGTAACTGCAGTTACTACTAGTATACAAATTACTACAAAGCCACTTTGCTAGCCCTTACATTTCAGGATGATTTGAAGCAAAACAGACATCATTTTAAAGTGCTTCAAATTAAAGTATTCTTTCTAGTCCCTCAAGATTTCAATTGAATGCTAGTACAAGTTCTACAAATACTAAAGCCTACTGAGTAAAGAGACTCTTTTTACACAACCAAGTCTTTTATTCAGCCAACGTTTCAGTGACCATCTGTCACCTTCCTCAGGGCAATTCTGACTGGTTCACAAAAAGCACTGCAGCACGGGGTGTCACTGCTATAGATGCATTCCCAAACATACAATATTTATTACATATATACACATATACAGGGAACCGTATCTACAATCCATAACCTGATGAAACTATTCACGGACTAAAGCCTATTTTTGATACGTCCATTGACACCTGTACATTTGCCTGCCCATCTACAGGACCAATGCGGCTGATTGTGTGTGGAGGGATAGCGGGGTCTTGTCTGTGGGGTTCCATATACCCCATAGACGTGGTGAAGTCTCGTATCCAGGTGTACTCACTGGCCGGCAGACAGGCTGGGTTCATCGCTGTCTTCTTACAGATCCTCAGGAACGAAGGTCAGTATCAGGGCTCGAAATTAAAGGTTGTCCAATGGCCACTGACCACTAAAATTTAGACTGGGCACAACTAAAAAGTCACTTTGGGATATTTTTGGGACAACAGAAAAATAATCAACAATAGAATGTCAACCCTTCTTTTGTTAATCAGGCACACGTCCCGGCTTTGAATCTGGAAAAGCCGAATTTCCTGTCTACTCTGCAATTACAGTGTGCCTGGGAGTGAACATATAAGCAAAATAAAGTTGACTTCATACAATACTTCCCAAAAAACAGGTTGGGACAGTTCATCCTCACTTCAGGACAATTGAAATTTATATTTGGAACAGTGCTAGGACAATAGGAAGGCCTGCAGTATAATAAATGGTTTATTGGTCAAACATTACCCATGCAATCACAGTCTTTTATAGCGCTGAATTCTGTATCTGTATAGCCGGTATAACCGCCTTTGGCGTAACACACCAGCTTCGCAGGCACGCAGCGCGGCGGCAGCTGGCTATATTACACCAATCGACTTGTTACACCTAACCCTTGAACTTCTAGCTCTAGACATTGTTTAAAGCTATGTCCAGACATGTCCTGTGTACAACTCAGGATCGAACCCGGGTCTTGCCATTTCATAGTTGAACGCTCTACCACTACGCCACCCAAGGCCACTAATAAACAGTAGTAATAGAAGGGATATAAAGCGATATTTTGTAAGATTTTCACTATGTTAGACATTGTTGTTTTACACATTTCTTTGCACTATAAGCCTGCCTATATGTAGGTTCATTATGACATTTGGGGAGTAAAAGGTCATTTGCCCTGTCGCTTCATATTTTTTATGAAAAAAATCGAAGAACCAACAAATCAAATTTGTGTGGCCTTAGAAGGGCATGCAGAGTAAGAGCCAATAGGCATGCAGCTTTCTTCTATTCTTCTTGCTGATTGGCTGTTGGGATTCAATTGGGTTAGGGTTAAACCATGCCCATATTTGGTATTCACACAGACCTTTTATTTTTGCAGGTGTGCGTGCCCTGTTCAGTGGGATAGGACCGTGTCTCATACGGACGTTCCCTGCCAACGGTGCTCTCTTCATTGCCTACGAGTACTCCAGGAAGAACCTGTTACAGTTTGGAGAAAGCCTTGGATTGTAGAACTGTGGAAACAATGTTACTACTCTTTCACTTGTCAATCAACACTAAGATTTTTATGGGCATTTTTGTATGATATTTTTTTAAATGGATGAACTTTTCATTGAGGTATATATTTATAAGTAACCAGCCATGTGTTTTTGGTGCACTGGTACAACTAACTTGAACGTGCGTATGAACACAAAAAATTGCTCAAAATTGGGTGTACAACATAACATGGTATAGTACATTTAGCACATTTACATAAGGCCATGTTGATTTGATTATATGGATGACATCCTCTGGGAACCCCATAACTGATGCGCGCGTGCGAATAAAAAAAAAGTTTTGCAAAAAAAAAAAGTTGCTTTCACTATGAAATCTACGTGGTCATGAAGGTTGAACAAATGGCACAGAATATGTTATGGCGAATAATCTACTCTTTTCATTTCATTTTCTATTCATTTCTTTACATTTTTGTCTTTTTTCCTTTGATTTTGGCATTCTACGACATTGGTATCGTTTCTAAATGTTTTCCTTGCAACTTATGGTATATTTTTGCTCATTTAGCAACTGTTTTGCACGATTTACAGTATGGTTGAAAACTTTTTTTTTTTGGAAACGGCCGAAAATTCATGCGCGCGCGGATGTCATCCATATAATCAAATCAACATGGCCTAACGGTATCTAACCCAAATATCTAGGTACACCAGTGCACCCACAGTCAGAAAATAGGTGCACAGCTCCAATTTAGATTGCACGAAAGTGCAAAATTTACACCCAGTATTTCAAGCTTTGATACTTGATATTCTTCTCATTATGCAAAGATTATAATAATTATACACGCACTATGACTGGCTGAATTCCTTTTTAGTCTTATTGTGATGACAAGTGCCTACCTATAATTTATATTGTTATATCATAATGTAGGGATTATCCAATGTAGATCACAGATAGTTTAGGCCAGAACACTGTCGTATACTACTCAACCACCAGTAATACAGCATCAACGAAACTTCATTATGCCCAAAGACATGTTTTATTTTTTGTTGTTGTTGATCTTTAGCTCATTTCATTCAAAGCAATGTTAAGTTCCTTTGTGTAACTTTAAAAGAATTATTATACACTGGACATTGAGATTTGCCATCTATAGTTTATTGTGTACAGCACAATATTCCTCTGAATGAAGTAAAAAAAAGCTAAGGTGGAATAAAGCAACAAGGAAACTTTTGGTGCTAAATGTGACCAAATGTTATGATATTTTGTCAGAACAAGGTGTGTATTATTTGTGTCGAGGTCACCAAGTAAAAGAAATTTCTTACAAAATAAGATTTACTGAATAGTACATGACATTGTGTAAGGGCACTTAAGATGTGTTTCAAGGAAGTGGAGAAAAACAGAAGTGATTGTAGTTAAATTGTACAGAAGTAACTCGAGCAAGATTACAGAGACTGTTGTCATAACTACATGTACATGTATGAAGGATTATTGTAATTGGTAAACTGTATACCAGTGTGTAGTGAGGCCAGTGGTGGTAAAGGTGCTCAAAAGGTAAAAAAAAAGTGTGCAAAATCTTACAAACAAAACTTGTCATGTGGATTTAATGAGTGGCTGCCTTATTATATTAGCTAATCCCAGATTCCATCAGGGGATGGATGGGACCCCAATTTGTCATCCATGGTCTTTTTGACTGAATCATGGTACGTTTTAATAGTGTTGACTAATAGTGTTGAATAATGGATCCAGATAAACTTCCGCAGAAAGGGTCGAACCACGGAAACACGTCATCGCTTAAAATCAAATATTAACGACTGTACCAGCAGTTATATAGGTGAAGGACAAATAGGAGAAGACTTGAATGTCACTTTATAGGCTATTGTACCGTCTCGTCTGCTATCGTATTGTATCGAACAAAACATCTGCACTTTAACGTTTGTGAACATTCATTTTGTGTCGACAATATTATACAACCATATACAATCACGCACGTGCACCCCAGATTACAACCCCCAGCTAGAGTTGTATTTTTAAGCCATTGGTCCTGTCGACTGTCTGTCTTGGCAATGGCGGATAGTTCCCGCTCAAAGAAGATATTTAAAAAAGCTAAACATGTCTGAATCATGCAGTCTGGTCATAGAAAGTAGAAGGAGGGATATGTGTGCTCCATTACCGCCCTGGCTATAGTATATAGTTAAAACTGAAATGGGGCGTCCTACCAATACCTCTAGCTGTGTCAGTCTAAGTGCAGAGTATGGTAACTTGAGAGAGATACACATCCAGGCAGGTACGTCCAGTGATCATGATACATGAACACTTTTGTAATATAAAAATTTGACCGAATTAGGTTTTGATGAGAGATGGTCACCGTCGGCGACTGGCTTACAGGATAACTCGTCCTCAGTTTTGGCAATTACAGATCTGGAGAGTGAAAGAAAGGGAATCGGAACTGAGTACGTTTAGAACCAGGTCAGTCAGTCAATCCGCCACACACTCACTCACTCACCCACTCACTCACTCACTCACTCACTCACTCACTCACTCACTCACTCACCCACACACCCACTCACTCACTCACTCACTCACTCATGTCCAAGCCTCTTTCACGTGGTGCATAGAAACCAGATACTTGGAATAGATGGCTTTTTTTTTAACAATACTTAAAAATCTGGCAAAGTGGTCTTGTGAAACTAGTGTAAAGGTGCTGGGTTCGAATCCCGAGCACGCCCTGCACCATGTTGGTCCATATGCATGGAGGGTGAAACACTTGATACCTATTTCCTCACTCGACTCGACTCAGAAAATGAGTACCTAGCTTCGGTTAGGAGTAGGAGGCACACGTGTGATATAACGTTACGTGGAAAAACGGGTAACACGTGTAGAACATATCGATAGTATCTTTCACGCAATTAGTTGAATGAATTAGCGGTTGATTCCTTACCAAGCTATGGGTATCACAGTATCCGCCCGCATACCCAAAGACGATACAGCGAAGGGAACATGCATCCATACTAGTGTATGCAGTGCCCGATGCAGTGTGGTCCCAGCCAAATGCACTCAGGATATCACAGGTGCTGCAAGAAAGGCAAAGCGCAAGTCACGAATATTGTTACTGGTATAGCGCAAGGCGTTAGATCGAGAAACGATAGCTAAACATTTACAGAATTTGTCTCTGTCTCTCTGTGTGTGTGTGTGTGTGTGTGTGTGTGCGTGTGTGTGTGTGTCTCTCTCTTTGTGTGTGTGTGTGTGTGTGTGTGTGTGTGTGTGTGTGTGTGTGTGTGTGTGTGTGTGTGTGTGTGTGTGTCTTTCTCTCTAAAAGGACCAGTCTTAGATGCTGTTACACCAACAAGTCGACCTCTGTGACATTTTTCTTTCGTATTTTGAAGGTGACCATGTCTTGTCTCGATCTTAGAGTCTCCTAGGCTTAGACGTAACGATGACTTCTACTTACACGCGTGGCGTCTGCCCAATCTTGAGCTTGATCTTCGGAAAGGCCTGTTGCAGTGTTGGTGAAATTTTAAAAAATAACAACATTTTTTACTTTTTGCCAAACCTCCGACTTGGTGAAAGAAACTTTGCATCGAAATATTAATATTATGGCCTAGCTAGGATATAGGGATTTTCTTTTACACAACCAGTATTGTCTCATTTTCTTACGTTTCGGTGTCTATCAGACATCTTCCTCAGAGCTCCTGACTGGAGTTCTGCTTGAAATAGATATCCATATATCCTATGCTTTACCAACCTGATTAAACTATTTTCCTAAGTAGTAGCTAGCTAGGGCAGCCCTCCATTCAAAAGAAGATTCCGAAAATAAGTCAGAGCCTACTAGACAGATACATAGGGAGTACTTCGATAGAAAATAATTGAGAGAGATAAATGAAACATAAAATATAAAAACTTGCCTCGGTAGTGGTGGCCAGAACGGCCAGCACAAACCCAGCGACGAGCAACTTCATGGTATAGATGTACTGTGTATGTGGGTAAAGTCGTCCACCGTGGTTTAAACTATAAGAACGGGGGTACTTGCGTCGCTCTATACATGTACTTATACCCTATGCTTCTGAAATGACGAATATGTGACTGAATTACGGTAACGTTATGTTACTAGTATTACCAAGGACTTTTTATAGACGTCCTTGACACACATTGCATATTTACAAAGCCTAATTTTAAAACATGTATATATATATACACACAAAAGCACGGTGACTTTGACCCACTGTCCTTGTCAAGTGTACTGATATGTGGGGATATTTTAAAGAACATTAATTATTAATATATTTGAGAATCCATAAATATACTGGAGAAGTAACATTTGCAAAGCAAATGCATAATGTTTACCTTCGGACATGGTCTGCTCTGTTAATTCTTACTTAAACACACTCAAATACAGGTATTATTAGTATATGGTGACAGAAGCAGAGCAGACCATAAAATTGCAACATTATGTAACCCAACACCAGTCACCATGGTGACAGACGTCAACAACTCAGGTCATTGGTCAGGTCAGAGGTCACTGAAAAAGAAGAAGATGAAACTGAGCAAAAACAATTTGTTTTCCTTCGGTAAACATAATTTTCATGATTAGTTTTTATCTCACCTGCCTTTCTCTCCTAGCTGCATCTTTGAAGTAATATGGCGATTTGCCCTTCATCTAGAAGCGTTTATCAGTCAAGGATAGTTTTATCCTGTTACTAAAACTTTTTTTTCGGTTACAGGACGTCTTCCCGTTTGATGTTTTTATGACAAATATTTTCAAATTTTAACTGCCATGATACTAACACCAAATTACCTGACATCAGGTATTTGGGTAGGCAAGGTTTTTCCTGTAGAATGGGGGAGGCCCGGGAGGGGGTAACTTTGAAATAGTTTATTTTTGCAGACGTAACGTTAATTGTTGCATAAATACTAGTAGACCATTATTGCACGGGGTGCGCCGTGATTCCATGGAGGGATGTCGATGGATGAAGAGCGAAATATTATACATTTGCTCACAAATGTTGGCTTCCTAGTAATATTTCTATGACATACTAATAAGACACAAAATTCATGTTTGAAAGTGAAGATACGGCGTAATAATATATAGTCATGTGTAGGACCAACTGCTTGAGTCTATTTACAAGAAGCAATGATCAAACATATTGTCTACCGTAAAGGTATTTCTTTTTATTTGAAGTCACCCAAGAAAGTGCCGTTGTTGCTGGACACTTTGGCGTTGGCAGCGACGGCGTCGCCCGCCGAGTCTCCCACCTCCAGGCTGTGCTCAGAACCGGTCTGGGATGGGACACAGTTATATACTATAGGCATGCGGAGTCTCAAACACAATCAAGAAAACAGAGACTTGTATGTGCACCGAGAATCTAGCTATACAGTGCAAACACTAGTAGCAATGACATGGTGTACAAGAAGACCGACAAAGAAATCTAAACTTAAAGGATACTGATTGGTTACAAAAAGTTTCTCCATGACATTCACTGACTATACTCACATCAGGCATTTGGTGTTCATCATGACTTGCTGGTACTAGTATTTGTGACTCTAGCACGGCGATTCTTTGCATCAGAAACGCGTTCTGCAACTGGACCTCCTCGGTGGTCGCCCTGAGATCCGAAATCTCCTCGTGATCTCGCTCGGCGCTCGCCTTGAGGCTCATGATCTCGTCGTGATCTCGCTCGGCGTTTGCCTTGAGGATCGCGATCACTTCGTGATCTCGATAGGCGCTCGCCTTTAGGACCATGATCTCCTCGTGATCCCTTGCCATCTTCTGGCTGATGTTGTTCAGGACCATCGCCAGCACCACTGCGGCGGTGAGGACCGCGACCACCCCGAACACCCCCGCCAGGAACACCCGGGAACCGCGCTTACGGCGGGATGGCTTCTCCGGCTCGATGGGACCGTAGAACACCTTCTCTGCACTCATTTTTTTTACATTTAATGTAAATGTAATAAGACGGAATCTATCCTTCTTTGTTTCTTTCTTTCTTTGGTAGTTTGGTAACTCTGCAAGCCATGCAATACCTGTTTACTTCTTTCCGTTTTGTGGGATATGCAATAGACTTGCTGCCATTTTAATCCATGTTCTTTACAAAAAGAAACTTAATGTAGTAACTTTATGTAGTCTCATCTAGTGACATGCCATTGATCGAAGTACGGTTAAATAAGTTTTTAGGCGCTAATTTATTGATCGTACTACAAAATCTAACGATGATTGCATAAATTATGTTAATGACAACAATAATGCCGCCTGTCGCTAGATGTCG
>NW_017804575.1:868981-872659 GCF_001625305.1 Branchiostoma belcheri
ACGCCCTCCGTCTCAGTTCAGGGAATGTTGAAGGGCCCTGATTTATATCCAATTTCATTCATCGACAAAGACTTGCACAGTCAAGAACTTACCAGTTCTCCGTCCACGGTGTTGTATGGTTGGTTAAACCTCTCCCGTAGTTCTCCATCCGACTCTATTCATGACTACCTCCACTCTACAGATGGACGCCTGCTCGAGTTGTCGCTGCTCAGGCGGCAGTATGGGTTGCTCAGGTAGGGGCTGTGGAGTTTCCTGTTCCAACCCCGTGTACATCGAGGGACGGTGCTGCCCTGTTTGCCCCGAGAACAGCTGTGAGCACGCTGACGGCTTCATCCTGGTGGGCGAAAATTACAAGGTACGACTGACATCTGTCGATCCGCGAGAGCCGAGTCTAAACTGATCTAAACTGTTGAATATGATGCCTGTTATTCCACTACTGTGTGCAGTTTTGCCACCTTTTTTTCGAAACAATCTATGTTTGTGCGCTGATAACTGTACTTCACTCACAGGTGGATAACTGCATGACGTGCACCTGCCCGGCCGCGGGAGCAGAGCCCGCGTGCTTCACCCCGGGCTGCTATCTTCCGCCCGAATGCGACTCACCGGCACAGATCGCAGGACAGTGCTGCCCTGTCTGTGAAGGTAACTTTGATCCGCAACGTCATACATTATCAAACCTAGACCGTGGCTAGTTTGTTGTCACTTATTTACGATGAGGTATACCTCAAAAAAAGTTTCGCTGGATTTCTAAGGCTTTTGCGGTAGACAGTTGACAAGTGAACTCTGGCGGGCCCCTGTGGAACTGCAGTCGATTATTGTAAATAATTATCTGTGGCTATCGAGATAAATCAAAATCACGTAGCAACTGTGACAATTTTTGGTACTTGGATCCTAGATTATGGATCTCTAGCGGCTTTGTCTAGCATTACAGCCCTTTATTTGATCATTTGCTTAACGTTGGCATGCATCTTTTATTTCAACAGGAAACTCAGTCTCAAAGATATTTGACGTATGGTCTGCAGTATGACGGGTTGAGTATTAGACCTTGATATAAAACAATGTTGATTTTTTTGACTGGCGTTATTTCAGCTCCGGTGGGTTGTCCTTACAACGGTATGGTCATTCCCCTGAACAACAGTTTCAAGGTGAGAGATATTACTTACACCTCTCTGTCAAAACCTGTCGCAAGGGCTTTGAAATCATCAGACACAATTTATCAATATTCTATGCACGTTAAATACTATATACTGTATCTAAATATGTCATTATGTGCTGTCAGACCGACCTGTACTGAGCACATTAAGATCTAGGAAGGTATTATGGACATTCCCTTCATAACTTCCTTCTTCCTACAGCCGGACGCATGCACGAAATGCACCTGCTATGAAGCCGATGAGCCGCCTGTATGCCTGCCGGTTTTCTGTCCATCCCTAGCCTGCCCCAACAAGATAAACATCGCCGGGGAGTGCTGCCCTATCTGCCCTAACATGTAGAAAAAGGTACGAGATTTTGGATCTCACTTTTCTGAACACATAGAGCTACTTCTACGTATACATCTGCATTGTGAAACATTGTTCATCTTAGCACCTAATAAGAGAACTGAAGTAACCACAGGACAGCGTCCATTCCCTCTCATAACAACAGCACAACTTAGCTAACACCAAACATGGATACATCCTACATGTATAGACTTTTAGAAGGTTACAGATAAATTTGAAAATGTGTCTGCAACCCTCTCACTATCGGATCATCAAGATGTCTGTCATTGTTTTGATTTGGTTTCAATTTTGTTGTCTTCAAATAGGTAAACCGCCCTGAGTGGAGACAACTTGCTGCCCTATGTACGTGCCACAATGCACGGGAGGACCTAAGTCCATATATTAAACTTAGTACAGGTAAAAGGTAAATCAGCGATTGCTGGAAGCAAGGCAGCCTTACGGGAATGAGAGGAGCGGATCGTCTTCCGGTGTGTTCCCAAATAAAGTTTGGTCTCCATGAACAGTTGCTCACCTTGTCATTTCTGTTTTACGATGTATTTTTTGTCACTACAAACCGTACTTCAGTAGCCTCCTTGGAAGACTTCTTGGGGCGACGGCGTTATTTTTTTTTCTTGGGGAGGGGACGCTCATGCGCAATTTTCCTCTAATGCGACAGAGGGAGTTGTTCCACTAGCGCGGACGATATAGCTCTGAATCTCTCCGCGGATACAGCCCTCCCCCCCAAAAAACACCGCTCTTACCGCTGGTAGAAACAAACGCTTCCCCACCAGAAGTCTGCTCAGGAGGCTAGTATTTCAGATGCTCTTAAGGACGTCTAGTATTAGTTATTCAGGGATCATTTATAACTTGTGCCAGTTGTGGCAAATGAATAGGGATCTTAGGATGTAAGATTATTACGGGCAGGGTTGATTGACAGTTGCGCGGTTACATCTCGTACAACATGTACAACGTATATTAGGCCACACCAAGTAAATTTTATGGATGACGTCCTTTGGAGACCCTAAATCTAATGCGAGAGGGCGAAAAAAAAACAAGAAGGGCCCTAAAAAACAAGATGCCTAGATTAGAAATATACTAAGAGATGACAAATGTTAGGACACATATTGAATGAGGTGACACAGTGTAACAAGCAAGAAGTCTTTTATTCATCATCAAAACAGCAATAAATCAGGTGGAACAGCAATTGTCATCCTGTCCTGTGTCCCGTTACGGGTTTCACGTCAATCTGACGATTTGCGGCACTGTCGTGACTCTTTGGTCATAGTTACAGGAAGCGGAATTTCTTGTTTTTTACATTTCAGCGCATGCGCGCTGAAATGTAATAAGACGGAATCTATCCTTCTTTGTATCTTTCTTTCTTTGGTAGTTTGGTAACTCTGCAAGCCATGCAATACCTGTTTACTTCTTTCCGTTTTGTGGGATATGCAATAGACTTGCTGCCATTTTAATCCATGTTCTTTACAAAAAGAAACTTAATGTAGTAACTTTATGTAGTCTCATCTAGTGACATACCATTGATCGAAGTACGGTTAAATAAGTTTTTAGGCGCTAATTTATTGATCGTACTACAAAATCTAACGATGATTGCATAAATTATGTTAATGACAACAATAATGCCGCCTGTCGCTAGATGTCGTTGTTGCATGTCCTGGCGAAGTTTCTCTATTATGTTTGCACTTTTATGTTTGCCTGTTGCATTGTTCTTACTCAGGAATGTCAATACGTTTGATACTTACTCTTTTTAAAGACGGGCTTTCATGTTCAATCATAATTCGCTCGGACCTGCCCAATTTTCTCGGATGGCTATATATAGTATGTTATTTAGGCTGCTGGACAATGACATAACGAGATAGCTCAACGAGTAGAGTTGCTAAACGAGTGGCGGTGCACGTGGCGGGGTCTGGACATTGAGAGTTCGATCCCCGGTGAGGAACTTTTTTTTTATAATTTTTTTATAATTTTCTTTTTTTAATTTTCTTTTTTTTTTTAATTTTTCTTTTTTTTTATTAATTTTTTTTTAATTTTTCTTTTTTTAATTTTTTTTAATTTTCTTTTTTTTTTTAATTTTTCTTTTTCGTTATTAACTTTCGTTATTAATGTATGCTATACGAAGTTATTTACGATTTTTTGCTCCGCTCTAACTTGATTCTTCCCTTCGTATGTCCCTTAGAATTTAAAC
>NW_017804575.1:872679-874778 GCF_001625305.1 Branchiostoma belcheri
CACATAGCGAGTTCGATCCCCGGACGAGGAGCTTTTTTTAATTTTCTATATAGCAGTCGCTGTTTTGCTTTAAACACTCAAAAACTAATTGTTCAAGTCCCGACGTATGAGTTTTTCAAATTTTCTTTTTAACATCCGCTGTTTTGCTTTTTTTATCACATGTATTTTCTTCTTTAAGTGGTCTCGTACCAATTTCATCAACTTGGGTAATATCATTCTACCTCAATAACGGCAGTAAAACCTTCGTCAGCTGAAATGTCAGCTTTTTTTAAAAGCACTTGTTTCTGGTATTCTTGCAACAACTTTACCGGAACACAACATGCAACTTCCAGGTAGTTCTTCCAAATACGCCCCAGCCAGCTTTTTTTAAAAGCTTTCTTGTTTCTGTTCCATCGCCAACACCGACAACCGGGCGATAGGGTCAGTTTGTCTACAATAGACAACACGCGTACGGTCTTCCCAACAGAAAGCCCCAACCTACACCAGGGCAAGCTGAGCTGAAAATGGGCAAGAATGTCGGTGTGGCAGGCCCGGCCCGTGTAATTACTGTGGGAGCTGCCATACATATAGTATTGTTCCACCTGATCCCTTAAGACCACTTGCAACACCCTGAATCAAGTTTGCATACCATGAACGTCAATGTAAGCGATGTTTACATCTAGAAAACTAACGTTGTCCCAAAATGCTGTTTATTTGTGCAAGTACATCAAAAGACATTGACAAAATGATAATAGGAATTTTTACTCTAATTTTACAGGGTATTAGTACAAGCTGTTCCTAGAATGTCAAATATGCTCAAACTTGGCTTCCTGAATTCCCCTATGTGTCAACATATAATTCTTGTAGACTTCAGATTCTAGGGGCCTCCAAGGTCACTGAATTGTCTGTGTGTAACCTTTCACCTGTCATTCTGCCTGTCAATCCTTCCCCTCCCACATACTGTCAACCTAGCCTCTACCAGGCTTCGGCAGGCGGCTGGAATTCCGGAAAGAGTATACATAAATTGGCCAAATAGAGTTGGTCCGCCAGAGAGTACAGTTTGCCACACCCACCTCCCGAAGCGTGGCAGAGGCTACTGTGCCAATTCTGTCCAATTGCAAACCAAAAGCATACATTTTAGTTGATAGTGTTATGTGTAGCCTGGGTGCCAGACCCATAGCAGACACAAAGTATCTCAGTGAGCACCGTGCTATGCAGTGTATATGCAGTGTGCTATGGGTCTGGCACCCAGGCTATGTTATATGGGGAGTTTAATCAAAAATATCTAGAGTTCCTGTTGTGTAAACACCATTTGAAAGACTACAGGGAAATATAACAGACATGTTTGAAGGATAATCTTTACTAGTGCTTAATCACATATTTTACATGAGAATACTTTTTTGTATATTAAATTACATATAGTAAGTAATTACATAATATGTATATCTCTGTTGTACATGTGTTTACAATCTGTGACTATACAGTTCTAATACAACATTGAAGTTATCAACGTGGTATCATCATACATTGTATTATTAACAGTAAAGAGTAAGAGGCAAGAAAAATGTCCTGACCTCCCCTTGAACAAGTATCGAATGGTCTAGTCTATAAATTAAGTGGTTACTATTTGAGCCAATATGGCTCGTACCAACATGTCGTAAACTAAATAGAGGGGGGTTCTTAGAATTAGAAATGCCTTATGGCTAAGGCAACATCCTAACTATAGAACACATTGTATCATCTACAAAAACAAGTATAACACAGGAACTTATTCACAAGTGAATACTTGATTGTAGTTCATAAACCATATTTCACAATATCTAGTATGAGTACAGTACAGTGCTGTACATGTGTGTGTGGTCAGGACAGGTAGGCCAGTCTCCTGTAGTGTTCTGTACAGCTAGGTGAGTACAGTACAGAACTGTACATGTGTGTATGGTCAGGACAGGTAGGCCAGTCTCCTGTAGTGTTCTGTACAGCTAGGTGAGCACAGTACAGTACTGTACATGTGTGTATGGTCAGGACAGGTAGGCCAGTCTCCTGTAGTGTGGGTACACCTCTGTGTCGGGCACATGTAGAGAGAACTCCAGGGCCACCAGCACAGGGAACTCAAACGCTAT
>NW_017804575.1:874798-899730 GCF_001625305.1 Branchiostoma belcheri
ACGTACCCGGGTCCGGAACCCGTTATCGAACGCTTCCATGGCTTCCATAAAACGATTCGAACGCGTTTCGTCCTAACCGCGTGTGCCCCTTTCGAAAATTCGAATACAGAATCCGGACGTTGGAACTGATGTTGTTGCATTTGAGGGTTTAGGGGCACCAACTTTTGGCTCATCTTGCATTGAAAGGCGCGTTTTCTTGGGTGGGTATGATATAAATAAAATACAACACGGTGTATTCCGCATCGCCCTCGGTCCCGGCCCTCCCGCGAGTCGGATCGCCCTCCGGCCTGCGGCGGTCGGGCCGATACCTCGGGCGATACGGAATACCCCGTGTTGTATTCTATATGTACAGCTAGGTGAGTACAGTACAGTACTGTACATGTGTGTATGGTCAGGACAGGTAGGCCAGTCTCCTGTACTGTTCTGTACAGCTAGGTGAGCACAGTACAGTACTGTACATGTGTGTATGGTCAGGACAGGTAGGCCAGTCTCCTGTACTGTTCTGTACAGCTAGGTGAGCACAGTACAGTACTGTACATGTGTGTAAGGTCAGGACAGGTAGGCCAGTCTCCTGTAGTGTTCTGCACAGCTAGGTGAGTACAGGACTGTACATGTGTGTGTGGTACCCCCCGGTCAGGACAGGTAGGCCAGTCTCCTGTACTGTTCTGTACAGCTACATGTAGGTGAGTACAGTACAGTACAGTACTGTACATGTGTGTATGGTCAGGACAGCTAGGCCAGTCTCCTGTACTGTTCTGTACAGCTAGGTGAGTACAGTACAGGTAGGCCAGTCTCCTGTAGTGTTCTGTACAGCTAGGTGAGTACAGTACAGAACTGTACATGTGTGTATGGTCAGGACAGGTAGGCCAGTCTCCTGTAGTGTTCTGTACAGCTAGGTGAGCACAGTACAGTACTGTACATGTGTGTATGGTCAGGACAGGTAGGCCAGTCTCCTGTAGTGTGGGTACACCTCTGTGTCGGGCACATGTAGAGAGAACTCCAGGGCCACCAGCACAGGGAACTCAAACGCTATCAGGTCCTTCCTGTTCAGCCGGAATGTGTCCTCAATTTCCTGCATGGAACAATATGGAAACACCTAACTGTAATTAATGCATCTCAAGCTCCCTCTATACATTTTTACATGTAGTTTGCAACAGATACAATGAAGGCAGTTTTCACAACATAAAAATAGACTTTTCCACAGTAATCCATAGTATCTGATTTGACTTCAGGATACCTATAAAAATGTTCCATTGTCTTTCTTGTTCAAGAAAACATGTCATAGTCAGAATGGCATACATACAATTAATGAAATACTACATGTAGTACATGTATGTATGATCATTCACAGAAATAGTCACAATACCAGCAGCCACAAAGACAATTCCGGGTTCAATTCCGAGTCGTACCCGAACAAGTCCGAACATGCGCCCCGACGTTGTACCCTTGGGAAAGGTACTTTACACGACTTTCCTCACTTGACTCAGGTGAAAATGAGTACCTAGCTTCGGCTAGGGACGTCCCTCGGATAGAACGTTAAATGGAGGTCCCGTGTTTGGGAGAGCCACACCCCACGCACGTTAAAAAACCCACCTCACTTATCGAAAAGAGTGTGAGTGGTTCAAACCTTACAGTCTGGTCTCAGGTTTGACATCTTTGAAAAGGTGATAGTCACCTGTTACGTCAATCCTTCCACAAATGTGGTAAATCGTCATAAAAAATAAAATAAAAACATAAACAGTATAGTCAGTGTTCTTACCTCTAATAACTTCCCCAGTTGTGCCTTTTTTGTGTCATTCAGCTTTGCTGCCAGCAGCAAGCAAGCACCTATATTAAATGAAAACATACATTGTACATGTAGTTGATATAGTCCACAGTTTGTACTTCATATTACACTCAAACCTTTGACAGATTGTATCCTACGTAGGAAAAAAATTATGATCAAATTTGATAAAGAAGTGACCTACCCGCACAGTATTTTCTGTTCTGCTTGTTAATCTTTCCCTGTAAACATAAATAACAATGTCAGTTCATATAAAGTAAAACCATGCAACTGAATCTCATCATATTCAGATTATAATTATAATGCACTTGGCTGGGATCACATTTTAAAGAGCCTATATCTAAGAACATAGAGTTGAACTTACCTGTAAGACTAACTTCTCAAAGTAGACGTATGCCTGAGCAACAGTCACTTCCTCCATTCGGCACTTAAAAGAAATTTAAGGAGGAAGACCAACATATCAAAGTGATGTAATTCACTTTATGTTTGCAGCAGCAAAAGTTCATGGTCCGAGAAAAATGGACATGTTCACAGAACTATGCGTTCACGGCGGTGGCAATTGCAGAAAAAAGAAAGCTGGCAAATTATTTGTTAACGGGAATGAGAATTTAGCGGTACAGAATTGACAGTGCTAAAAAAGTACTAAAAAATTGGGAATTACAGTAGTACATGCAATAAGTAGTGATAGATTAAAAACATTCACACTAACTTAAGCTTCGGTCCCAATTGCGCCGGTGCCCATCGGGGATGTAGCCCCGGCCGGTCCCGCCCGGGCTATGGAGTCGGGCGGGCACCGGCTGTCGTGGTCACAATTAAAAGTTTCCTTCAGTAGCAATTTGTTAAAAATTTTGTCACTCTCTTTGGTCGGACTCCGGCAGGCACCCGGCAGATTCTCTGATGATGTCTTGTACTAACCTATACGTAATGCAGAATTCACGCTTTTGTTATGATCATTTGATCTGTGACGTCACACTTTTTACCCGGTTTTACGAAGTATACACCTTTATTCTGTGTTTATCTGGTCTGTGACGTAACAAATGTGTCCCGGTGGACTGCCGGCAACCGGAGGGGTACCTGTCGGTGTTCTCACGGGTTGGTCACGGCGTCTTTTTGTCAGCAGGGCACGGGTATACGTAGAATTTAAGTCAGAATTAAGTTCTTTTCGGGTCCCCGCCGGGCCGAAAAATAGCCCGGTGGCCGCAGGGTGTCCCGCGGGGCCACGTAGGGGTCACGCCCGAAAGTGCCATAAAACAGCCTGGGAACTACCTGGCAGGGCCCATTTTTTCAATTGGGACCGAAGCATTATGCATCAAGTACATGTACATGTACTCACATCATCCACTGCTATCTTCTTCATTTCTCTCTTCAAACTGAAACACATGGGAAAATAGACAACCAAAAAATGAAACATTTAACCAGTTTTGCAAAGAGTCACAGATCTGCAAACTATTTTTGCCTGAATAATCGGTTCCATACATACCTCCTCAGCTTACTGAGTGTGAGCCGGATGTGTGGAAACCGTTCTTTAAACATCTCATTCAAGTCCTTCTTCAGTTCCGAGGGTTTGGCATAGTCAATTATTGTTGTCTGTGAGGGAAAGATTACAATATACAATCATGTATAATTTTATGTTATAGTATACAGAAATCAAGAAAAACTACTCATTTTTGCAAAAATGTTACAATGGTGTGGACTTTGGTTTAAAATCCTCTTTATTACATTGTACATATACAATATGAAAGCTCTCTTGGGTAAAGCCTAGGTCAGCCCTTTGTCTCTTCCTATACTAAGAGGAGGGCACAAAGCAAGTAAGACAAAATGTTAAAAGTTACAACATGCATCAGACATTTTCGTGTTTCAATTTAAAATCATTTTTACACATAAATTACAAGTACATTCTTTGGCCCAGACTCGACAGGGAGAGGGTTCGAATCCTGCCCGATGCCACCGATCTTGTGCCCTTGAGAAAGACACTTTACACGACTTTCCTCACTTCACTCAGGTGTAAATGAGTACCTAGCTTCAGCTAGGGACGTCCCTCGGATAGCACATTAAATGGAGGTCCCGTGTTTGGGAGAGCCACACCCCATGCACGTTAAAGAACCCACCGCACTTATCGAAAAGAGTAGGGGACCTTCCCGGTGTGAGTGGTTCAAACGTTACAGTCTGGTTTCGGGGCTGACATCTTTAAAGAGGTGATAGTCACCTGTTATGTGAGTTCTTCCACAAATGTGGTAAATCGTCATATAATAGAATAAAAATTTGCAAGTTACCATATAGCAGGGCAGGTTGAGCACAGTTCTGTGTTTACCAGACCTCCACTCTGGGTCATCCAGCAGGTAAGGGTCATACTTGGGCAGCAGGGGAACTGTCGGTTCTTCTGATGATCCTGGAAAAACAGAAGGATTCACGACATTTCTCAGGAAAATAAAGCTTCCTGTAAAATTGAAGTTTGAAATCTCCTATCCATTTTGTACCTCTAAAATGATAAGATAAAATGGGCCACTCCAGGGGTACTGTAGCAGGACAGTGTAACAAATGCACACTGCTATCCAACAGCCAAGACTATGAAATCTTGTACTGTACATTCAGGTACGTTCTTTTCCTTTTTGTTTTAAAGCTTCCAGCAGCCATTTCTAGAGTCAAAGCTATATGAAGGCCTGCAAGGGGGGTCCCCACTACGCTCTACGCTGAATTCGGAAACCTCTCGATTACGCTTTACGATAAATACCAAGTGGCTACAACGCATTACGTAGAATTAAAACGCTGATGAATACGCTCTACGCAAAAATATTAGAGCGGTCCGTCTACGCTCTACGTAGAATTAAAAAGGCCGATTACGCTCTACGGAAAAGGGCTTGCGGGCCCCCTATATTAGTTCCCAAGTTTTCATCCTATTTGCAAAGCCTGTTTTGTGGAGAGGAGGACTGGGGAGATACATGTACATGTAAGATAGGTTTGGCAACCAGGCTACTGAATCCTTGCAGTGAGTAAGGGATGCTCTAGAAATGGCTGCTGGGAGCTTTAAAACAAAAAGGAAAAAAAACGTACCTGAATGTACAGTACAAGATTTCATAGTCTTGGCTGTTGGATAGCAGTGTGCATTTGTTACACTGTCCTGCTACAGTAGTGGCCCACTTTAAAGTCTTCAGACTACGGTGGTTGTAGATAGATACATACCTTGGACTCGTAAAAGATGTGCAGGGTCGTAGGACACTGTGCGCAGGTAGGTCTGTGATTGGGTGGCCGCTGATGGACCCAGTCCATCTAGGGATTTTCTCTTCTCCATAGAGCGGGTGGGCACCAGGAAGTGTGCGTAGGACACCGTCTGGAAAACACACATATTTAGGAACTGTGTGTCACTGGAACCCAATTCATGTTTAGTAGTTTTCTTTATTTATTATGTTTACCAAAGAAAAACGTGTGGCCTAATCTTGCTACAAAGCATCTCTGATTGGTCATCATTGCTGTTATGCTAATGAAGTATCTATCCAAACCTTCCCATCATCCCCCAGCTCGACCCCCTCCAGCTGTGCCATGACGCTGGTGTCCGTCATGAAGGACAGGGGACGTCCTCCCGAGGGGTGACGCTGCCTCCGACCCTCCGGTACACTGAAACACAACACCGGCTGGTTACTTCATTCCCACTACATTTTGTACTAGTCAGTCAGTCAGACTTCATTCCCAGACAGTTATAAATACACACACATGTAAACGATTCACGTCCCACTGCTGGTGTTGCCTTTTTAGGTATCCAATGTGTGTTGTTAAGACTTGTAAGTCCAGACCTAAACCCAGGGCATATACAAAATATGGAAGGGACTTCTCAGTGTACATTTCCCAATGGAAAATGGGGCATCTTTTCTGCAACATTTTGTAGCGAGCACTGCACTACAAGGGTTTAGAAGCAAGATATGTTGTTTGTGGGACACGTCTGGGCAATACTATGGCCCATACATTATTTATGGAGGCTGATACTTGATGCATGACTAGTTCTAGACGTTCAGTTTTTTTTTGGACTTGAACCTAAACATTTTTACATGTCCAGAACTAGTTCCGGCAAACCGGTACACAGCACTATATATACTAGTCTCCACCAGACTCCTTAAATAGTAGAAATCAGCTAAGGGGTCCAGCTAGACCCTCTATGGCCAGCCAACTCCCGCTTAGCCGATTTCTACTATTTATTCAGCCTGCAAAGGAGTCTGGTGGAGACTATTTATATATACAACACACAAACACACAAGTTTGGTAGCAATGGATTGCCACAATTTTGGCTGGAACTGTGAGTAAGGAACAGGAATATTACCTGACATATCCATGCTGGCTGATACGACTGTAGGGTACCAGGGACACCACTGCATACGGAACCTTATGGCCTGATACCAACACCAGTCTGGTAAGGAAACAAGAAAACCATTTCAGAAAAAGAATTTAAAAAACTGTTACAACAGCCTTACTGTATATACATTTTATAAGCATCAAGAGGCTTAGCACAATGTCCTAAGCTCCTTGGTAAACTTTGATAACAATCAATCAATCAACTTTATTGCTCAACAACTGTAGCTGGTACAATGTATGGCAAAGCAACAACATTGCTGCTGACTATACATGTATATGACTTGAAGGCGCACTAAATTTAAACCAGCTTTCGTCAGTGACACTGGAGACTTTTCAGAAACAGCAGGTTTATAAGCACGAACTATTGTTTGATATGCAAATAAGTGAAGACAAATTTTTTTTGAAGTCCAAAAGGAAACAAAAGTTAGACTAGTGAAGACAAGGACGATGCAAACTTTCTGACAAAAGTCTCCAGTGTCACTGACAAAAGGTGGTGGAGACTATATTGCTACCTGAAATGTCTGACTGCTTCCAAAATCATATCCAATTGCTTGAGTAACTGTTTTTTGGCTTAGGCCAAAGCAAGTAATTTTTATGGATGACATCAGCGCGCATTAATTTTCGCCTGATTTTGGAAAAAAAACAAGAAATTTTGTTGCCTTCTGACAGTGGTCAACATGCCGAAAATGGGCAAAGATGTCTGTTACCATGCCGGAAGGAGGATGGCAGATATCTATGAAGGGAGGAGACAAGATCGAGGAGAAAAGGCTCTGATTTAATGTTTTGTTTCTTACTTTGATGCAGTGATATGTGAAGCTTGCTGTGTATATATGATGTTCCTAATGAATCAAAACCCATTTGTACAATGATTGAGTCCAAATTTTAAATTGTAGGGACCTTTTTTTTTTCGGCCCGCCTTTTTTTTTTGCCCGCTCGCATTAGATTTGGAATCTGCAGAGGATGTCATCCATAAAATTTACTTGCTGTGGCCTTATCTTATTACCTGGATGTGTAAACTTCACCAATGTTTTCCTACCTTCCTTTGCGAAAGCCCCTCTCCCTCAGAGTCCTCAAAAAGTGGACCTTCTGTGGTTGGACGATCTCAGCCGACTCGGACATGGACAGGCTCCGGTGAACTCTGACCTTCTTGTCCCGCGGGGGAGTGTCCCTCGGACTGCTGAGGGAGTTCTGTCGGACCAGTCCACGTCGCGGAGAGGGGTGCCCTTCACCGGGGCTGTACGTATTGGCTCTGAAAATAACAAGTACGCAACTTAATTAGTAACAATCATTGATAGTAACTTTTAAAAGTCTGTCTGCACAGCTAGTACCCAAAATAATTGATGAGGTTGTATTCTGAGAGTTAAAAGTGTAGATTTCATTAAAATGACAGTCCACAATGAAAATCTGACCACAAAAAACAAAAGGCAAAGTTTAACTTAATTTATAGAAAAAGTAGAAATCACGTTAACACACAACCAAGCAGCCAGATTCTCGATTAACACCATCATTAAAGCGATATTATGCAAGATTTTTGCGCCAAAACTGTAAATATCAATAATTGAAATTTTCTCATCTAGATTGTCATTTAAAATTTCTTTCAACATATTAGCGTCGATATTTCGCTTTTCCAGCGACTCATCGCAGCGCGAGAATAAGTTGCGCCAGGCCCGCTTTATTTTTTGGAGGCTCCTTAAAAGAACGTAAACAAATAGTGGTTTTAGTTCGGGTATCTTTGGCAGCTTTCAACACGTTTTTGCGGCACAGCGACGTTGATCTTTTACTCCCCAAATGTCATTATGAACCCATGTAATGAAAGAAAATGTGTAGAACGTACAACAATGTTTAAGATAGTGAAAATCTTACATAATATCACTTTAAGAAGGGGGTACTAGTACGTGTCACAGATTATATGAAAGCAGATTTACAGTGGAAGCAGCTTGAAGAGGGAGGAAAGCTGTCCAGGCTGTGCATGATGTACAACATGACAAACTAGCCTGTAGTTGTACCAGTCGGTGAGCACCTTAGGCCAGCTCAAAAAAGAAAAGTTCAGAACAGAAAGAAAAGTTCAGAACAGAAAGAAAATTCAGAATAGAAAGAGTTTACAGACTACAAGTATTGGCTTAAAAGCCAATAGACTATCACAAATATATGATACTGACCTCTTCAGTAAATACATGTACATGTAGCTTCACCGACATTATATCTCTAGCTTCAAACAGCAGTTAGACTTAGAGTTAGGTGCCTGCATGCAAAGCTGGTGACACCAATCACAGTTATACTGATACAGAATCTAACACTTATATGTTGTATTGACGGCTTGTTTTCAAAAGACAAGCTTCGTCATGGTTTAGTACTATTTACATGCATGTGAAGTTAGCTATAGGATGCTAGTGTGATGTGCACTTATATATGTAATGTTACAGTTATGTACTATTAAATGACAGCTAAAGAAAATTATCACCTTGTCCTTGGACTTGTGTTTTCCTGTTGCACGTGTGTATTTGCCGGGATGTCCACAGTGATGGGCTCCTCTCGAATGTTTGCCCATTCTTCAGACTGACCTCTGTGTGCATCTGCAAAAAGGAGTCCTATTTTTATGGGGGCCCGCATGGCCTTTTCCATAGAGCGTAATTGGCCGTTTTAATTCTATGTAGAGCGTAGACAGACTGCTAAAATTCAACGTAGAGCGTGGTGCATTTTGCGAGAGTAATTCGCCATTTTGATTCTACCTAATACCTATCCGGAATATTAATTTATTGTAAAACGTAATGGGGAGGCTTCCTAAACTCAACATAACACGTAGCCGGCTCTTTTAAAATAAAAGTTAGCGTAGAGCATTGTCTGGACCCCCATGCAGACCCTCTTTTATGTAACTTGCACGTGTACCATCTCTACCCAAGTGGCAAAGAACCTGGGGGTCCTCCAAATAATTTGCGTTTTGGAAAAAAAATTACAGTTGTCTTCATTGTATATACTTGACTATTTGTCCATTTTCTATTGGTCAAAGAGATAGGTTGACCACAAACCTTGTCCATGCCCCAGATCACGATGACCGTCTACAGTGTCCAGTTGCCCCTCCCCCTCCGTTGCAGAAGTGGAGTGGACAGTGGCGGCTGTCTGCAGCCCTCCAAGACTCGCCACCGACTCATTTCGACCAGGAACGGGTTCTTCAAACGACCCGTCCAGCGGAATGTTTGACAGAAAGTTCTTAGCGGCTGTACGCCGCCATGACGCAGCTCTTTTTCTGGACGCTTTGGCCGTCCCCCTCCCAGGTCGGGAGGCGGCCATATTTTTCCGCCAATGACCTGTAATTTACAGAAAAACCGCAAGAGGCCATTGTATATATTTGATTGACTTTTGGCCTGAGCCACTTGTACTGCTTTCTACGTATATTGTACAAAACAGGTGGCAATATCTTGTATTAGAATTCTAACATCGAGTTTATGTTTCCAAAAATTTAAAGACATGTTGTTTTTCATAGAATGGAGTCATAATCACAAAAAACATCCCTATTTCAAAGTGGTACGTCTGAGCATGACGTCATGACGAGGCAATCGTCCACACAAACAAGATGGCGGGAAGTCCAAGGGTCAGCACACAGCTGTGACGTTTTATGAACGATTCTAGCATTTTGGGGCCTCTTGGCTGCTCACACATAAGCCCTTACGAAGCACCAGTAAGTCTTCTGTGTAAGGAAGACTTTCTTGACGTCTCTAGTTCGAGGTGAGTGGGGTTTTCTTGTGGTGGAATCTACAAGAACATGAGTCTTGCTAGCAGTTGTCCTTTCACTTTTGTACTTCAAGCAAGGAGGTTCTTTGCTTCAAGAGAGAAAGGAATCAGTCAAGAAACTTCAATGCATTTCTCCTAAATGATAAGATTTGCTACCATGTATTACATCCTACATACATCAGTTCTGTGAGGATGTGTGTGTGTTGCAAGTTGTGAAAAATATATCCGAACTAGACAACCTTCCTAGACCATATGTAGTAGTATGTAGCCTGGGTGCCAGACTTTTGCCAGGGTGAGTATACATGTACACTATGTAAATTTATACAGGCTAGCTCCAGGTCAGAAAACAGTCTGGCACCCAGGCTATGGAGAGATGGAGCCCAAGGAAAGAGTCAAGAACAAAGCAACTAGCTTCTTGTATTGTATGCATCATGAAACGTCTGAAACGTGCATGATGAAGGAAGTTGTACATGACTGCATGTCTATATGGGCGTCTGCAAGGGCGGGTCCCGACAACGCTCTACGCTGAATTCGGAAACTTCGCGATTACGCTTTATGATAAATTCCAAGTGGCTACAATGCATTACGTAGATTAAAATGGTGAATACGCTCTACGCAAACTGGCCAATTACGCTCTACGTTGAATTAGAGCGGTACGTCTAGACTCTACGTAGAATTAAAACGGCTGATTACACTCCACGGAAAAGGGCTTGCGCCTTGCGGGCCCCCCTATATGTGACTACATGTACAATGTGTTTGTTTCTTAGTGTACCATCAGCAATGATATTACTTAGAGTTTGGTTCTCACCGGGATTTTTCACAGCACAGGGGTCAGGTATACACATGTAACTTTGAAACTTTATTCACACACCTTCTTCCAGACAATAAGTCTGAATTGACAGGCATTTACAATGAAATAGATTAAAAAACGCTAAGGAGTTAGAATAGACAATCAACCAAATTCGGTTTAAAATCAATAAATATAAGTGTGATAAAACTTGTATAGTCTTCTATATATAATACAATTCATGAGGTCACGTCGGTATTTACAGATTGTCAGTTAAAGTGTTTGTTCAGCAAGACTTTATATGTCCCATGTATAGAAGGGCAACTTTCATGGCGCAAGTCGTGCATTGAGTCCCAAGCACATGACCACAGCAGGAGTGTCTGTTACGAGTTCTTCCTGAAAAATTTTGAAACTCACATTCAACAGTAACGCAGACGGTGATACTGTTGAGGTACAACTACAAAGATTTCATCAAGCTATTTCTTGCTGATTGAAAGACAGATTTTGTTAAGTTTAGGTTTTCCCTTTGCTATAGCTAAAGTTATAGTTTCATTTTTTGCAAGATTTACAAATGTATGATGGTTCACCCCTATGCTGGTTGAAAGACACCATAGGGGATCCAAATCACAGCATAGGGGACCCCTATGCTCAAAAGGCCTGGCGAGATTTCTTTATTTTTTATTACTACTGTACCAATCTGTATCTGTATAGGCAGTATAACCGCCTTTTGGCGTAACACACCAGCTTCGCAGGCATGCGGTGCGGCGGCAGCTGGCTATATTATACCGATCGACTTGTTACACCTAACCCTTGAACTTCTAGACATCGTTTAAAGCTATCTATTGACAATGCCCCTACTGTACTTGGTGACAGTGACTTCCACTCTGCGATAGTTCTAGGAAATAATGAATTCTTGAACACCTCAATCCTTGGTTGATAACTCTGGTACTTGAAGGCACGGCTATTTCTTGTTCTCTTCTGGGCTGGTATTAGGTACTTAGTAGTTGGGACGTCCACCAGTTTAATTGTCATTTTGTACATCATGCATAGTCTGGACATGCATGATGTCTTCTAATCATCACCTTTCTCACCTCATAACATTAATACATAAGATGTAGTGAATTCCGTGCTGTACCTCTGCAGGTTTTGATCAACTGGAGTCCACATGGCACCCAGAAGGACGACATCAAGGAACACAAGGTCAGGGATCAGAGGTCATCCCTACAGGTCAGGTGGCCCAAGGTCCTCAGCCCCAAGGGTCAGAGGTCAGTCCACCAGGTCGCAGGTCACCAGGACTACAGAAGCACCTGCCGACCTGGGTAGAGGTCAAATGAGAACCAGGGCTCAGAGGTCAGGGGTCAGAGTACCTAGCTCTCAACCAAGAGGCCAAAGGTCAGGCAGGAATGCAATAAATGTAGATTCTGCTCCCCCAGCCACAGAGGAGAGGTCAGCCTTTTCTGCTGCTCAGAATAGTGTAGATGCACAATCTGGTAATGACGCCAATAGCAGTGCAGGAGGAAGTAGTAGAGTTCGAGCTGATGCAGCCACAGTTGAGAGGAGGAGAGGGAGTGGGAGCGGTATCCGACCAGTTGCCACCCGTAGGTCTAGCAGACTGCGCGGGCTAGAGGCCACGTCAGGCTCTCCTTCCGACCAACCTGTTACTAACGGCACCACTAGGAGTGGCTCCACTGGTGAGACAAGAGACCGAGTCGATGGCTCTTCAGTAACAGCAGGAAGCAACATTCCAACCGGAGGCCCACCTGTACAGCAAGTTGCACAGCAGGGTAACAGCAATGGCATCCAAGAGCAAGGGAACCAACAGGGCGGGAACATGGCTACCGGTACCCCCACCCCCCTGCTCAGTACGGGAAGGTTCAGCGCGTACTACGTGGGGAGGGCCAATCACTTTTATTCCGACCTGCTCAGCCTGACGCCGCAGCCCACACGTGACCGCGGGAACAGTGGGTACAACCTCCGCCGGAGATGGGCCACACGGAGCTCCACAGACACAGGTGCGTACTGGGCAGGAGTTCAGGGAATGTGAAATGCTTTAAGAAAAATTCTCATGAATAATGTGTTGCTAGGTTTAATGCCATTTATCTATCTACTTACAGCTAGACAATAAAGCCACCAAATGTTGACATAGAAAAGTGTTTGCCATGTCTATAGTTGATACTTTTTTGATAATGTATATCTGGAATCATTGTATATCTATGATTCAGTGTCAACCTTCTATGTTTTACTTGAAGGTGGATCAAATCAGCCTAGAAGTGCACCAGCGCCCCCTAGAAGTGCACCAGCGCCCCCTGTCAACTCACCGCCGCCTGGCAGGCTGCGGGAGGGCCCTGTCACCCGGAGCCAGTCTCGCCTGCGCCAGGCATCGCAGTCGCAGGGGACCGTGTGGCGTCAGGGTCGGTTCCGGATACGCCACCCCGGGCCGGTGGAACCCGGGCACGAGGAGGACAGCATGCAGCACGCCATGGACATGCTGACAGATCTCTCCTCACCAAACAACACACGCGACGAAGACACCCTGTCCGAGTCAAGCAATGGGTCGGACCGCAGCGGGATCCCCGGGGAGGCACTTCCCGAGAACTTCCTCGGGTTTGGGCCGGAGTTCTGGCAGGGGCGCCGACTGGTCAGCATCCGGTTCGTTCGCGACCACAGCATCCTCGACTACTTCCCCGCCACAGGGAACATGTACATCTCCTCGCTGGACGAGCCGCCGCGGGGACTCACCCCGCAGGAGATCGAGAACATCCCGTACCGGAATTTCGCCCGGAACGAGGAGGCAAAGACCTGCAGCATCTGTATCGTGAACTACAGGACTGGCAACCGCGTGAAAATGCTGCCGTGTGCACACGAGTTCCACGAGGCCTGCATCAAGCGCTGGCTGAGGGACCACGAGAACTGTCCCACTTGCAGGCAGCCAGTCAGGGAGGCTGACCGCGCAGCTGCTGCAGAGGCAGGTGCTGATGGTGATGATGCAGGTGCAGCCGCTGATCCAGGTGCTGCACCTGAAAACAACTCCACACCCGCAGATCCTCCTGCTACCAATGGAGCCAGGAACACCTAAAAAAACAATGTTGCAGGTGCTGATGGTGATGATGCAGGTGCTGCTGCTGATCCAGGTGCTGCACCTGAAAACAACTCCACACCTGCAGATCCTCCTGCTACTAATGGAGCCAGGAACACCTAAAAAAACAAATATTCCACACAACTTACCCATTTTAGAAATGAACCACTCCAGAGTTATGTGTGACTCTTGATAATATCCTGGTTGTGCCACCTCATAAATGGGGTGATATACTGATAGGGTCTTTCTATGACAGAAGGTGCTGATATGTAACCAGAGCTTTCAAACACATTTTCATTTGCCGTAAGACTACGAATATGTAAAGAATGGCTCAATAGCAAAGAAATTATGTACTCCTATACAGATGTTCATATTGGAGGTGGGCCATTCTGCTTTGCTGTTTTAGAGGCTGATGGAAATATTGATTGTGAAGATATTTAAGATATGCTACATGTACATTGCTGCATAGCTTCTCATTCTAACAGTTACAGTTATGTTGATTTAGAACCACTTGCTAAAAACATATGTGTCAAGGTCAAAAAGGCATTCAGTACAAGGAAGTGTACTTTTAAGGAGAGTACTTATTAAGACATTATCAGCATGCTATTGCCTTGCTAAAATGGTAATATTTTCTGCATATATCAATGTACATTTTGCTACTTGATGGCTAATTTACAGGTTGGAAGATTGCATGTTTTAAGTGCTGGTGTCAAGATCTTCATGATAAGTGGAAAACGGATAACTCTAACAGTTCATGAAATCAGTAAGGGCAAAGCTTATGACAATATGCACACAGGAACAAAAATAAAGCATATGGGAATTGTGAACATTTCTGGACTTTTTAAGGGTTTGATATTGATACCTTTATGATGTTATAACCCATATTTGTTACTCCTGCAGCTCATGTGATCTCATTGCAGTTAGGCCACACCAATTTAATTTCTTGGTTAACGGATTTTTCTAGGAAAATAATGGAGTGGGCGGGTGAAAAAATAAATAAATAAAAACAGGCCTAGGCATCCTATTATGCCCCAAAATGGTACGATAGGAGCCATGAAGTCAACACACCAGGCTGGTTCAAAATTTAAGCAATAAATTTTGAACTTTTAATGATACCACTGCATTGAAAGATGGAATAACTGTAACAAATAGGAAGAAAAGGACTGTTTTCAACTGTTCAGGGCAAAATAGCATTTTGCAGTTGATAATGAATTTTTAATTTTTTTGGCAAATCACAAAAAAATGAAGCGGGCGAATCCGTTAACCAAGAAATTGAATTTGTTAAACTGTATTGTATAAGTTGGATCACAAGTTGGATCACTGGACATTGCCAAAGTCCGGTGAAAATGAAAGAAAAAATATGACGCCTTCCTTATGACCCAATTTTGTTTCAAGACTGAAACAGGAAACACAACATTCTTTCCTGGGCCTTTACTCACATACAGAACTCCAAACAGTATATTTTTGTTGTGGTATAAACATGAAAGCTGCGGTGACGTGCAATACATGGGCATCGGAATAACTCCAGGGCTCGAAATTCATTTTTGGGAGTAGGTGCACTGGTACATACAACCTAAAAAATTAGGTGCACAAAAATTTTTGGGGGTGCACCACATAAAACAAAACCTACAAAATGTATGTACAGATCTTACTGCTCCTCTTCTGAGCTTGAGTCTGAAATGGGAGCTAACTTCAAAATCTTACACAAGTACTAGTACTACAACAAAGATTTTATTCTTTATCTGACACTTACATGCCAAGAATATCCTGTATACTATTAGACATTTGATATGCACAAAACACCTACAAAAATATTTGGGTGCACCCATAGAAAAAAATTGGGTGCACAGCTCCAATTTTGGGTGCGCTAAGGTGCACATGCGCCCAGTATTTCGAGCCCTGAACTCTCACAACATCCGTGTTACACATCGACAGTCGTGATACTAGTACTTATTATTATGAACCAAGGATGGGCGACATAAATGGACACCTGGGCGTTCGTACCTTCTTCTTCTTCTCCCTATGTGTGTCGGTATGTCTGACGATCCTGTTCATTCTGTTTACCAATCGGCTTTGGGAAACTACCGGGGCAATCAAGTTTCGGCTGGAGCCAGACCTGTCAACGGCGGATTTGACGGCAAGTGGTCGGGAGGAGGCGAGTTTGTCGCCGCTTGCCCCGGACCGAAAACTGACGACCACAACCTCGCCGCTGCCCGCAGAAGATGGGGAAAACGAATTGTTGCCTACCGGTCCGGACAGTCCTAGTCGAGAAGACGAAGCACCAGAGGCTCCAAAAGAGTCCTCGCGGCCATCGTACCTTTACCTACCCGCTTGTGATAGTTGCGGCCTGGGCACTACGATGTTTCAGTTCGCGTCCGCGTATGGCGTAGCGAAACGCAACAAGATGGGCTTACTACTCAGTCCTTCCTTTGGTTTATGGAAGGTTTTTGGCCAGCTCGAGTTCAACGGGACCATGTCAGAAGAAGCGGTGAAGTCGTCTGGATTTAAGCAGTTTGAGGACAAGAGGATACGGGTCTACAACCCCGAGTTAGAGACGCTACACACCGTGCAGCAGAACTGGACCCTCGGCACAAGCCGGCTCCAGTCTTGGAAGTATTTTCAGGACTACGCGAAGGACTTAGGAAGGCAGTTTACCTTTAGCGCAGGCTTGAGGCCTAAGGTGGAATCGTTCTTGACGCAAGCGGCAAAAGAAGGTAGGGACGTCGGTACAAACTCTTCTGTACTACCGGGGGCGTTTGTCGGCGTCCACGTCCGCAGAAAGGGGCTAACGGAGGGGTACGAACAACAACAGGGTGATCTACTGTCAGCGGAATGGTACCTGAAACAGGCTATGTCTTCTTACCGGAAGAAGTACACAAACGTAACGTTTATCGTCTGCAGCGACGCCGATACGGAGTGGTGCAAGTCGCACATAGCAGCGGAGAACAACGACGTGGTGTTTTCGGAAGGGCACACGGCGGTGGAAGATTTGGCCATCCTGGCCGCCTGCAATCATACCGTGATGACGCTAGGGGCGTTCGGGTGGTGGGGCGGATGGCTGGCCGGCGGAGAGGTTGTGTACTATAATGGCGGGTACATAAAGGCGGACATCATCATGGACGCACAGATGACAGGGGAAGACTACATGCTCCCCGAGTGGAAGGGAATGGGTTAAAGCGATGTTATGTAAGATTTTTAGTTGCGCCAAAACTATAAATATAAATAATTGAAATTTTCTCATCTAGAATGTCATTTTCAGTAAATTTCAACACATAAGCGCCGTTATTTCGCTTTTCCGGCGACTCGCGAGAATAAGTTGCCCCAGGCCCGCTGTATTTTTAGGAGGCTCCTAAAAAGAATGTTTTTCGAGTATCTTTGGCAGCTTCCAACAAGTTTTTGCGGCAGAACGACGCCAAGTGGCAAATGTCATTATGAACCCAGGTAGGCTTACAGCGAAAGAAAATGTGTAAAACAACGACGTTTAAAATAGTAGAAATCTTACATGATATCGCTTTAACGTGATCATTTCTCCTACAACTTTTCATCAAAATGTATACCTGCATAGCAGAATAGGACCTGACTGCCGACCGTATACTATTATAGTGGATAACAGTATTGCAATTGAATTGTGAATAACACTAAACTGTGCCTGATTTAGCGACAATATCGATGTTATAATTATTCCCTGATGTCCTAAAAGTGAGCGTTTTCAAAAACAGCCATGCTGTCAACATAATAAACCCGGATGTTGAATTCTATTCATGGGAAGGCGCGATGTTTATATTAGGCCACAGCAAGTAAAGTTTATGGATAACATTAAATCAGAATTGTAATTAAGGCTAACGTTACTAATGGTAATGCTGTCCGTGCCTAACCATAAGATACATTTGTAGCTTTCAAGGGATTTCAGAGATTGTTGAATATCAAATTGCTAAATACTAAAAATTCTCTCGGTTTAACCGATCGTAATATGATCATGACGAGTCATGACGAGTCATGCAGTTCGTCGGATACATGCATGGTAGCGCTTTTATTACAACAGCGACCTCGAAAGCGGTTTTTTTAAAGATGTTACATTGACTGTTACCGTGAAACTATGCAATCTTATTGTAACTGCTAGAGAATAACTGCTCTCCAAGCAGAGGGTTGGGTTTGGGCTTATTTTGGCTTGTTTTTAGGCTTTTTTTTGTCGGGCTTTCTTTTTTGCATTGGTATCGTTTTTACGCCAACCAACCGACACGCCAAAAGTACGCCAAAACCCAAGCCTCTGCTTGGAGAGTAAAGAATAACAGCTTCTGATATCTTAACATTTTTCGCTCATCACGTTTCCTTTTTAGCCTCCTTCGCAGTCTTGTTGGGCGTTGGCGTTATTTTTTCTCTGAGCGACGCGAGTAATATGCGGCCGCGAGGGACGATTTGCTGCCGAGGGAGTTTTTGCCACGGAGAGAAGGTTTCGCGCGAAACGTCGCTCATGGCGTCGCTCAGAGAAAAAATAACGCCAACGCCCAACAAGACTGCGAAGGAGGCTATTTCCTTTTGTTCACTAACCAGACTTCAGATGCGAGTAGTCAAACCGTTTGGCGTACAGTAAATAGGAGTGGGGGGCGGTGAAATCATATCACAAGGACTCGTGCTGCGCGTCTGGCTCCCATTTCCATTTCTTTCATATCAAAGCATACCCAGCGGGCCTGGCTGCCTTGCCCTCCGCGGTGCGGTCTTGACTCCACCGCCGCCTGACGTGTGTGCCGACTGCGGTTAGAGCCTGGGTGGGACGGGCGTCACTTTGAACTTGAAGCCTGACAGCTTTAATCGCCCAAATTCTGTCGTGGTAATCTAAAAATTGATGTTGGGAGGAAAGACCGCAATGCCCGTGACTGATCTCGTATAGAAGTTTTGATCGGTTGCCTGCAAAACGTTATAATCTTCCCTCCCATGTCTATCAATGGTCTTCAAGCAGATGTTGAGGGGACTGCCATGTCTTCGTCGATCTTTTTCCTGCGCCAGCTGCTATCTTGTATTTAACTTGAATAAAAGAAAACATATATTCGTCAGCTTATGTTCGTTGTGTCGGAGGAGTTATCTAGTTGTCTAGGGTATAGAGCGAGATCTGTGAAGTCAAAATCAAGGTCATGAGAACCTTGTAAAACCGGAACACGGAATTTCCATCAAGTTCCGACCAGTGAATATTGTAACAGATCCTCCCGAGTCAAGTTCATGTCAACTATTTCCATGTAGATTCGGATGTACCACCTGCTATGGGGGGGGGGTGCACATGCTGCTGGTTGACAGATTGGCTGGCTAGTTGTCAGTCTGTCTGTGTCTGTGTCTGTCTGTCCGTCTGCATGACTGGCTTGCTGGCTGTCTGCTGATTGGATGGCTGGCTTTCTGATTGGCTGGCTGGGTAGCTAACTTGGCTGGCTGATTGACTGGCTGATTGGCTGTCTGTCTGTCTACTGATTGGCTGGCGGTCTGGCTGCCTGGCTTCTGACTGGCTGATTGGCTGCCTGGCTTCTGACTGGCTGATTGGCTGTCTGTGTGGCTTGCTGGCAGGTTGGCTGGCTTGCGGTAGCTTGCGGTCTAGCTAGCCGGCTGGGTGGCTGGCGGTCTGACTGGCTTGGTGTCTGGTTGGCTAACTGACTGGCTGGCTGGCTAGCTGACTGACTGTCTTGCTGACTGGAATTAAGGAAAGAAAGGGACAGAGGATTTCAATATTCAAGGCTGTCTATCAATTTGTATTTCTCCAAACCCAGCCAGGCACAGATGCCGTACGGACGGTGACACAGTTTGTACAAGGCTTTGTTGCTCCATCGTCACTGGCGCTGAGACTATAACAAACAGGTCTGTGCTAATTAGCAGTGATAGAAAGGCAGCATATGTCTGTTCAGAGTAGGGAATAGCTGTACATGAACCGCCTCTGTAAGCTCAACCGAAGACTTGACTTATGCGGCATGACAGGTATACAGCGAACCGACCCTGATCTTGAGGTCACCTGGCGGTAAGAGCTATAAATACAGCCTGACGTGGTGACAGACCGTCGCCAACACAGTTCAGAACTGTGATCAGCCGGGCCTGAGAGTCGACGCCACAGGCACAGAACGTCCAAAAGAGACATTACTTTCTCCTGTGTACCAGGTTTGTAGTCTGATATGTTTTGTGAAGGGTTCTGATGGCGTCCACTTTAGTACAAGCAATGGTACATAATAATATGTGGTATGTAATGATACGAGTACAAGCATGTCCACGTAGAGTGCATTTGCTATCCGTTGCATTGTAGGCATACGAGCCCCGGTATGATACGAATGACAGAGAGAGGTTTGCTACCAGTGCTTTAAATATGTTTTTTTAGAATTCTTAACAGTCATGAACCCCAAAACATCTACAGCTCTATTGTTCCTGTCCATTCTATCCACAAGTATTCAAATAGATTTGCCAATTCTTGCAGTTTTAAACTGTTTCAAACCTAAACCAAAAACAAACAGCAAAAAGCGAACATTTCTCTATCGCGCCATTAATCTATGGAACACCCTGCCACCCAGTATCAAAACACTGACCAGTCTGCATCAATTCAAAAAGGCCATCCACCAGTTGTACATAAGTTAAGTTGTATATATTAAGTTAAGTTGTTTAACCTGTATATGATTCGTGATGATTATGTATGTTCATTCTCTTTTATTTTGTTGTCAGTATGTTCATTTGTTTATAAGTTTTGAACCCTGGACGATTAGTCGTCATGGACTAAAGGGTATCGAAATAAACGAATACGAACGAAAATCAACTTTACATTGGGAGACTTCGATATAGACCTTTTACAATAATCTTACACCTTACCTTTCGAAACCTCTTTTCTGAAGTTGTACAATTTACATGAATATGCAGACACATTTTATGACCTGATTTGGTCAGTACAATTGGGTAGAATAGAAAAAGCATTTACAACTAGAAAGGTACTATTTCCAAAGCAAATGCATAATGCTTACCTTCCCTGTCTTCCCATATACTAGTATGTTCTGTTAATTCTTACCCAAAACCAGGTATACACTGGGACACTCAAAACGGCATATTCATATATATATGTGGCCAGACAGGAGTCTAAATCCCTCCTGCTATAAAATTGCAACATGGTGTAACCCAACACTTGTTACCATGGCGACAGACGTCTGGTTCAGGTCATTGATCTCACTGGTTTGGAGAAGAAGAGGGAAAAGAGCAAAAACAATATTACGTTTTCCTTCGGTAAACATAACCTACAGGTGTGAATCTACAGGTGAACACTAGGCATTTCCTGTTATTTTGTCCCTGGTGAAGGTGAGGTCTTAAATTTCGCCCGTTGTAAGCACGCGAGACACAACAGAGTGTCAGTCATAGAAAAACATCAACAGACCGTGACTTGTGATGAAAAATAAGTAGTATGATACAGCATCCATTACTCAGTGCTGACTGAAACCAAATCTCGCCGCTTGTTCTCGCGAGAGCAGGCGTGACGACTGACGGACACCTGCACAAAGAAACTATTCCACGCGAGAATTCACATCTTTCATCATAAGTTCGTAATAGTAGATTTTTCGCAGACCGTGAACTCTTCGCTGTGTCAGAAAACAAGTCCTTAAACTAATAAAACGGATCATTAGTGTTTAAAAGTCTGTCGTATTCCTCTAGATCTACTCCCAGTTGTACAGTCTTTCACTAGAGAACAGTGAATGGCGGGCTAACTTCAGTATGGGTGGCATGATAAGGTAAGATGTTAATTTCTGCAGATTACGTGATAAAGTAAAGTGATCTGTACTTGCTTGGCCCTACTCTCCAAGCAGAGGTTGTGGGGGAATGATCGTTATATTTTTATATATGGCCGTTTTTTTGTCCTGACCCCCACCCGTCGGTGGCCGCGGAGCTTCTCTGGCTAATGGATACTGCCTGGCCAATTTGATACTGTCTTTTTGCCACCGCGAGGGATCTGCTTGGAGATTAGCTTGGCCCGGCTGAACAGGCCGGTAATAGATAGTAGATAGAAAGCGATCCTCGTCAGCTTAGATTTGGTAATTTTTGCAGATCTAACACATATTGTGGATGCTGACAAGTGGCCATTCCTCGTAGGCTAATTAATACTTTCATCATGTTTAACTGTTATTTATTTTCTTGCTATTTCACTTATTTCATTTCTTGTTTGTAAGGCGCGTAGTCAGATAGTGTTTTTTTTTATTCCAACATTTCATGACTAGACATGGTGACGGCACACTCAAGTTATATCAACTTATTTTATACCGTCACCAACGTAGAGGACGCGCAGAATACGGAACAGGACAATACTCATTTTCACTTGAGTCAAGTGAGGAAAGTCGTGTAAAATATACCTTTCCCAGGGGCACAAGATCGGTGGCATGTCAGGACTCGAACCCGGGACCTGAGGGTTCTGAGTCGAGTACTCTGCCGCTACGCCACACAACCCCACAATAGTGGTTCTAGTTCATTCCCCGCCATTTTCACTCTATAAGTTGCTTTCCTGTCATGTGCAGTTTCCCCTAACGGTCCAAAAAGAAACAAAAGTTAGACAAATGAAGACAAGATGATGCAAATTAGTCACAAAGCTCTTATTGTGCAGAACAGGAGCTTAAAAGTGTCGTCTGTCCTTGGGACTGGGAGCGCCAAATTGAAGTGCCTGAGAGATCTACACGTAGCCCCCCTTCCCTGTTGTCGCGGGTGGGGCTCTACACTCTTTCATATGAGAAAACTTAATTAATTCCTGACACAAGTTATTACTACATTGTATTAATAGAGTTAGATTAGTATAATTAGTGTCTCTCTTTTGTTATACATTGTTTATGAAGCAGACCAGATTCCTATTACAGTTAGTAGAACTGTTAGATATTCTCAACACCACCATATGTGTATGTTAACACCACAAACTATGTATGTATATTTTGCCATACGTTATACCTGCTACATCTGTTGCGCAATAAAGTTCTTCTTCTTATATTGCCTCTTTAACAACAGATTCTTTCCAAAGTGTCTGTCCTCTTTAATAGACAGGATATGTGGGTGTATCTGCAGTGTTTAGAATACATCCCAGGGCACAGCTTAGTCTAATAGAGACGTTTACATAAGGCACGAGTAGAGAGACGTGGGCGTCCCTTGCTAAGTTGTCAAGGTTTGTTCTACCCTCTGAGATGTAGTATACTTTACATATGTACTTTTAGTAAGGCCACAGCAAGTAATTTTCATGGATGACATCCTATGAGGACCCTGCCTCTAATCTACGTAATAAACTTAGCACAATATAGGCATTATTTCTTGTTCAACAAGGTTTATGATGTCAACATTTGAAAATATAGGAATCTTGTTTGTTTGTTTGTTTGTTTTTTTGGCCCGCCTTGTTTTTTTTTCGCCCTATCGCATTAGGTTTGGAGTCTGCGGAGGATATCATCCATAAAATTTACTTGCTGTGGCCTTACCAACGAACGCAGCGCCGCCCCCTCACCAATAATACCTGCGTTAACTCCTTCCTTTACCACATGAAGTCACGCAATGCATAACTTAGGCCACACCGTCTTAATTTTATGGATGACATCCCCGCGCGCATTGATTTTCGCCTGTTCTAAAAAAAAAAAGATCACGTCCACCAAGGCTCTGGCCTGGCTCTAGGCCTGGGTAGTCCATGATATTTAGCGACAATACGGATCCGGGCACCCAGGCTACGGAAGCTCCACGACTCAAGAACTCTAATTACGTACAGTGCCGATTCATAAATTCCGCAAAAAGCCGGCTTATCGTATACGTCGCTATATACTGCCGCAAATTCACAATACCAGCTTTGTATTCCTGTGGTTTAGTAGCATTTTTATTTTTGGCCAGATTTTTCTTTTATTCGCCCGCGCGCACTAGTTTGGGGGTCTTCAGAGGATGTCATCCATAAAATTAAGACGGTGTGGCCTTACCATACCGTGTCGAATGAGGTGTATTTCGCTCCCCCACAGCCTTACATGCTAGTACGTAGATCAGAGGCACAAGGCGAAGTTGCAACACTATCCTTGGAAGGTAGGACAGCTTGCACTATCTCTCACAGCTTGAGCATTGAACGAAACGGGTGCTAAAGGTTTTCACTGTGGTAGTTTTGTTCGAGTCCCTTTTAGTCTCGACGTACGTGTGTGTTTTTCTGGAAATGTTTATTTGTTCTCAGTAAACGAGCATGCCTGCTATAAAACAAGTGAATACGTGATTATACGTGAACGTCGTTCCTTTTGACACTCAGTTTTTAGTGTATTGAAGTTCGCATCCGGTGCTTTTGAGTCTTCAGAAACCTTAGAGCGTTTGACGGGGACTTAGAAGTTCTGTCTGGTTTAGACTACTGTACAGATAAGAGTAACAGGAAAGGGTCTGTAGAAATAATTAGACGTTTTTGGCACGAGCCACTCCATTTGCTTCCTCGACAACGACGTTCAATGATTTACAGATCTACTGAAAACAATCTCAGTCGTTGTCTCACGTTTGTGCTTAGTTATGAGCGGTGGTGGTGACCGAGTTACATTTGTGCCTGTTGCAAGAGACGGCAAGTCAAACCATGAGGCCATTTTGATTTGATTATATGGATGACATCCACCCGCGCATGAATTTTTGTGCGTTTCCAAAAAAGAGTTTCTGAACAATACTGTAAAATCGTACAAAGTACTAGTAGCTGCAAAATACACCGTAAATTGAAAAAAAAATATTGGAAAACGATACTTATGTCGCATGAATCTATTATTCACCACACCTACAAAATATTACTCTGTGTGTTTAGTCATTTGTTCAACCTTCGTGACCACGCAGATTTCATAATGAAAGAAACTTTTTTTGCCAAACTTTTTTTTATTCGCACGCTCGCATCAGTTTTGGGTTTCCCAGGGGATGTCATCCATATAATCAAATCAACATGGCCTTATTGTTCTAACAGACACCATACCGACATTGTTATCTACCGCCTAAGTAAGCGTTTTCTCATTTGCACTATTCACACGCACGCCTGTGTATTTTTGTAGACACAGTTTTGTGTAAAACTATCCACGGTTTGAGGTGTTTGAAGACTGGCCGTGTAGCGGCTTGGGTAGCGGAACAAGATGCTATATTGCTTTTAGGCCATGTTGATTTGATTATATGGATGACATCCTCCGGGAGCCCCAAAACTGATGCGCGCGTGCGAATAAAAAAAAGTTTTGTCAAAAAAAGTTAACTTTTCTATTATGAAT
>NW_017804575.1:899750-923614 GCF_001625305.1 Branchiostoma belcheri
GTAGATATAGATGTAGCATAGTAATGCTAATTGTTCCTCCTACCCTTATACCTCAGTAATCTAACATAGTGCATTTGGCCCATGTATATGTAGGGCGTGAATAATATACAATAAAGTTCATTGTCATTGTTCTAAAACATGCCTAACAATTTTGTAGAATTTGCATTAATTCGACAGGTACAAGTGTAGACTTCTATACATCCTACCTACCGACCAGGCTACCGACAACAATACAACCACACCCCACAACTCACAACCCGGATATAGTCACAGTCCTCCTCAATTGCGGCCCTACATTGTATATACGGCCCTATATACTTACTTCGGACACTTTACAACGTCAAAGTACGTACCTGTCAAAACGAAAGAAATGAGACACAAGGCTCCAAGAAAGCGGTACGTTAATATGTGATCCATGGCTGCGACGGCAAGACTATTCGCGTTAGGCCATGTTGATTTGATTATATGGATGACATCCTCCGGGAGCCCCAAAACTGATGCGCGCGTGCGAATAAAAAAAAGTTTTGCAAAAAAAAGTTCTTTTCATTATGAAATTTACGTGGTCATGAGGGTTGAGCAAATGGCACAGAATATGGTTTGGCGAATAATCTAGTCTTCAAGTTCATTTCTTTACAATTTCTTATTTTTTCGTTTGATTTTGGCATTCTACGACATTGGTATAGTTTTTATTAATTTTTTTTTGTAACTTATGGTATATCTTTGCTCATTTTGCAACTGTTTTCTACGATTTACAGTATGGTTGAAAACTTTTTTTTTTTGGAAACGGCCGAAAATTCATGCGCGCGCGGATGTCATCCATATAATCAAATCAACATGGCCTAATGTTTGGAGTATGTTTAGTTCGTTGCATGCAGGTGGTTTTATCATAGCCTCTACCTAGCCTCCGTAGCAGGCTTACGGAACTGGGGGTTTGGTGGTCTTCGGCTGTTTTCTGAACGGGGGTAATTCAACCAGGCCGGCTATGTTGTCTATATACAATCAGAAAATAGCACATAAAAGCTCCCGAAGACCCTGAAATCTACGTGGTTTTGAAGGTTGAACAAACGACACAGAGTATGGTTTGGTGAATAATCTAGTCTTCACATTCATTTCTTTACATTTTCGTCTTTTTCGTTTGATTTTGGCATTCTACGACATTGGTATCGTTTTCCAATGTTTTTTTTCCAACTTACAATATATATTTGCTCATTTTGAAACTGTTTTGTATGATTTACAGTATGGTTGAAAACTTTTTTTCTTTGAAACGACCGAAAATTCATGCGCGCACGAATGTCATCCATATAATCAAATCAACATGGCCTACCATGACACAACTGAAATATGTACTCATAATCACTTAACACACAAAAAAACGCAACGTATCTCTCAAACAATGAACTGGTCTGTATATACAGATATGTATATACAGATATGTATGTGCTAAATGGTCTAAAAACGTCCAATCTATGTTCCTACGCCACATTGGCAAAGAAAAGAACATCTGCCAAGATATATACAGTGTTTACTTACTTACGTGAGTTACCGAGTCCAGAACTTAAAATATGAACACAGAAACATATCTCTTAAACAATGGACTGTATATACAGATATGTTCGGCACTTCCTCTAGTATGTGGGGACCAGAGAGTACTCCCATTTGAAGAGTTATGTGGAAACAACAACACCAAAGAGCAATGTTACGCCGCACAGATGGAGTTCTTAGATAAGAGAAATTAAAAACCGTGGGAACTATATGATCTTGAAATTTATTACATTTGGAAAGCTAATATGTTAGCGGTCTTAGTTAATGCCGGTGTGATTGTGGTAGTTTCTTAGCTCCCTTTTTGACCGTCGGCGACAATTCAAAAACAGGTGTTACAGGAAATATAGTAATGTCTCAATGATGTGTTTTTTGTTTATATGTACACATATTTATCAGATGACATGTCAGCATGTTTTCAGTTAAAGTAGAAATACTTCCCCGTCTCAAGGTATGCCAAATATTAGTAATAATTGCGGATGGCTACTTAGACATATGTTCTAGTTTTTTTTACATGTAGCTACAGATTTTTACTGCTGTTTTCATTAAGGTGCGGTAAAATTGGCCAGGGGAGTCAGTCCGCGAGAGGCTGTTTCTTTCTTAATTAGCAAATATTCTCCTATATATAGCCAGTATTCTGGTAGAGACTACTACTAACAGGGCTCGAAATTCATTTTTGGGAATAGGTGCACCCAACCTAAGAACATTAGGTGCACAAATTTTTTGGGTGCACCATATAAAACAAAACCTACAAAATGTATGTACAGATCTTACTGCTCCTCTTCTGAGCTTGAATCTGAAATGGGAGCTAACTTCAAAATCTTACACAGGTCCTACAGCAAAGATTTTATTCTTTGTCTGACACTTACATGCCAAGAATATCCTGTATACTATTAGACATTTGATATGCACAAAAACACCTACCAAAATATTTGGGTGCACCAGTGCACCCAATTTTGGGTGCACTAAGGTGCACATGTACCCAGTATTTCGAGCCCTGTACTAGACCACCACCCCAAGTTTGGCGGTTTGTAAGTCAACCAGGTTGAGTTTCTTTTTTTCTACCTCCATGGTTCCACCGAACAGCTTGTCCTTGCAATAGTCAGACCGTACGTTTATACAACATCCCCGCCGCTGTCAGCTATCAAACACGCGGGTATTTATAAAGTCCCACGGGCATTTCCTGCCACGGGCATCTCGTGTTTACACCCAACAGGTGGGAAAGGCATTAGTTCACACCGTGTTCTGTACCTTACAAGGTATAACAACAGCCGGCGTACAAGGACATGTAACTCTGTACGCTGTGGGTGAGACATGGAAAGATTACGGATGGTGTACTTGTGGGAGTACCAAGTTGGACCACACCGACTTAATCTTATGGATGACATCCGCGCGCGCATTGATTTTCACCTGTTCTGAAAAAAAAAAATTCACGTCTACCGAGGCTCTGGCCTGGCTCTAGGCCTGAGTAGTCCATTGTAGTTAGCGACAATACGGAGCCGGCGGTAACTCTGGAGGATGGCACCCAGGCTACCGAATCGAAGCTCCACGACTCAAGAACTCAGTACATACCGTACAGTGACGACTCGTAAATTCCGCAAAAAGCCAGCATATATATATGTGCCGACTTGTGTACGTCGCTATGTACTGACGCAAATTCACAATACCAGATTTGCATTCCCCTGGTTTAGTAGCATTTTTATTTTTGGCCGGATTTTTTTTATTCGCCCGCGCGCACTAGTTTGGGGGTCTTCAGAGGATGTCATCCATAAAATTAAGGCGGTGTGGCCTTGGGTGCACAGCGTCAGTCTTGTCTTGGAACAATAAACAAAAATGAAAAAAGTTTGACAACTTCACAAGTTAGAAGAGCTAGCGGGTGGGCTGGTTGTTAAGAGAAGTCTTCCAATGCCGCAGGTGATGTCATTCCCTGTGCCAGACTTTTATCCATCTTTTCTGCGGTCGTGTGGCGTATACGTAGCGGTAGGGTGTTAGGCTCAGAGCCAAAAGGTCCTGGGTTCGAATCCTACCTTCTCACCGCGATCCTTTACACGACTCTCCTCACGTCACTCAGGTGAAAATGAGTACTTAGCTTTGATTAGGGACAAGACATCCCTCGGATAGGACGTTAAAACGGAGGTTAGTTTTAGGAATACTACCCAGATGGGACTAGTATTTTTATTAGAAGGCATGATATTTCCTGTCTATATATGCACTAACCTCTTTTCTTCTGATTTTCTCTCACTCTGTTCATGATGTGGATTTTCTTGTTTCTTCTCTTTTCCCCGTCTCTCTTGCCATCAGATTCTATCATACCTCTCAAACGTTAGTCAAGATGCCAGGCCGAAACTTGGGAAACCTGGTTTGTACAGTGTACATCCAAGCCTCAGTTCGTCAACTTGCCAAAAGTGTCTTACCACTTGTTCTCAACATCTTGTCCTGTGGTGTCTTACAGATGAACCACCGTCTTGACTCCACATGGTATCTCATACCGAAGTTTATCGTCATCCGTAAAAAAATGGTTATTACTGACTTTCGTGTGTGACCTTGACCGTGAGTTATGGACGCTCAATCACATTTCAATGACACAGCCGTGTCGTAGCTGTGTTGGTGACCTGGGGTCAATAGGTCATGACCTGAGGTCAGTAGGTCATAGGCCCGTCAGGTGCACACAGCTGCCGTTATATAACGGATTGTAGTGATGACGTCGGGCTGGTTAAAGCTGCATTATGTAACATTTAGGATGATACAAAAAGTCAACTTTCTACTCCATTGCAAATAAATGCCAATAAGGAAGTGCCAATATGATGTCTTACGAGTGTATTTAAAAGTTGGAAACACCACTGTTAGCCATGTTTTTACATTATGGTAGCTTGTGGTGGGGTCGACCATAGATTGAGTGTGCCGCATGTTTACTTTTTTTAGCACCAACCATACACGTTAGAAATGTAAGATAACTGCACAAATATGTCACGTTGAAAAAGTTGAAGTAAATTTCAATAACAGTAAGATTTTTTTTCAACACTCCAAAGAAGCCACGTGACAAGCCTCACTGGGTCAGTCTACTGAGGAAGACCAGAGTGACTGGTCGAAAGCTCTAAGTGAGAAAATATTTTGTGTTGGATATTAAGTTTTAACTCTAAACATGTAACTACCAACACAGATGAAGATGATAACATTTTTTTTCTATTCAAATATTTCATTTTTGCTGCAAATTTAAAAATACTACATAATGCCCCTTAAACACGGTTTGGATGCAGGAAAGAAACGTTAAAATCCTCAAGGGGTAGGACGAGGAACAAAGACACTGATTTATTACGATCTAATATTAATATTAGCTACAGTCTTGACATAGAATGGCCCTCCAACATGTCTACATATTTCAGTCCTTCTGAGCTGTATCTCGCAGACGATTTTGTCACGTTCATTCGACGTCCGACACGGCATAACTAGCAGAAAATTTGTTGACCGTGGATTCGTACACGAACCGGGGTGGTCGCGAGCTGCACCTGTGGAAGTTGAGGTTGCGTGTGATAATGAGAATGTACTTGACCTAGACAATTTTGGCATAGGGGCCCACAGCAAGTAAACTTTATGGATGACATCCTCCACATACTCCAAATATAATGCGATAGGGCGAAAAAAAACAAGGCGGTTAAAAAAAAAAGATTCCTACATTTTCAAATGTTGACAACTTTTAAACAAGAAATGGTATAATGTCCTAAGTTTACTGCCAACTATTGCAACATGCATTTGTCACTGAAACAACTTTGAAAAATAAGTATGTAATAATTGTACAAAATGTTTTGATTCAGTCGGAACACCACATATAATATACACAGCCACCATCACATATAAAAGGATAGGAATGAAATACATCACTGCATCAAGGTAAAAGACAAAACAATAAATAAGAGCCTTGTCTTGTCTCCTCTCTTCATATTTATCTGCCATCCACGTTCCAGCATGGTAACAGACATCTTTGCCATTTTCGGCATGGTGACCACTGTCAGAAGGCAGCAAAATTTCTTTTTTTTTTGGTCAAAATCAGGCGAAAATCAATGCGCGCGCTGATGTCATCCATAAACATTACTTGCTGTGGCCTAGGCACAAAAGAACAATAATCTGCGCCAAAAGCCCTTCCAAATTCATTTTCACATCGGCCCAAGATCCTTGCGTTCATAGATTGTGTTTCAAATCAAAGATGCCCAGGGGAGAGCTAAAGACTGTTGTTGAAGAATTTTGATTGCAAATTCGTGTCAGACAACTTCTTCTGGCAAACAAAGACATTGGTGAAATTCTTTGCACGGTGTCAGAGATTTTGTGATACAGTTTGTTACAGTCTAACCAGCTTAGATTAACTTCTGTCGAGACTGAAAGGATGTAGCTGATTTGCACGAGTGTCGGGTTTAGTTCAGTTACAACTTTTGTGTCTCATACCAGACTGTTATAGTTACATATTGCTGATTTGAATGTCCGATTCAATAAGTCTCTTGCTCTGCTTGTACTAGTATGTTGAATTACTAACAGTTGTTTGCTAGATTGGTTGATTGGTTGTTTGTTTGTTTGTTTGTTTGTTTGTTTGTTTATTTGTTTGTTTTTTGCTTTGTTTGGTTGGTTGTTTGGTTGGTTGGTTGGTTGCTTGCTTGCTTGCTTGGCTGCTTGCTTGCTTGGTTAGTTGGTTGCTTGCTTGCTTGGTTAGTTAGTTGCTTGCTTGCTTGGTTGCTTGCTTGCTTGGTTAGTTGGTTGCTTGCTTGGTTAGTTAGTTGCTTGCTTGCTTGGCTGCTTGCTTGCTTGGTTAGTTGATTGCTTGCTTGGTTGCTTGGTTGACTACCTTGACGGTCAGTCGATTGATTGATTGATTGATTGATTGGTTGATTGATCGATTGATTGATTGATTGATTGATTTAATGGTGATTTAGCTAACAGGTCGATTTATTGATCGATTAATAGATAGATTCTCTTCTCAGCCCCTATATTGTTCATCCGCTTCCAAAGGGCACACTACCACATTGTGTGTCACGTAGTATATCACAGATTATGTCCATTGTTTCATAGACCACAGTCACTAATACATGATCCTACCAAATACGTGACTCCGACACTACTTGGGGGGTTTCCAATATACCTGAGACAAGGGGTGGGAGGGGTTTAATCGTGATGTGGGAGACTAAAATTAGTCTAACCCTAGCCTCCATAGCATGCCAAAAACTGGGGGTTGGGGAGTCTTCAGGGTCTTTGGGAGCTTTTATGTGCTATTTTCTTATTGCATATAGACAACATAGCCGGCCTGGTTGAATTACCCCCGTTTTTTTTAGAACTGGGCTAATCAGAAAACAGCCGAAGACCACCAAGTCCCCAGTTCTATAAGCCTGCTACGGAGGCTAAACCCTAGCCCTGAACAATGATCCTAACCCTAACTCTAATACCGAGCCTAACCCTAACCCTAGCCCTAAGCACCTGACGTCTCATGTATGTGGCAGCTCAAGGAGTCGTGGGGTCGTGTGGCGCAGCGGTAGCGCGTTCGGCTCTAGAGGTCCCCACCCATGTCACCGATCTTTTGCACGAATTTCCTCACTTCACTCAGGTGTAAATGAGTACCTAGCTTCGGTTAGGGACGTCCCTCGGATAGGACGTAAACTGGAGGTCCCGCGTTTGGGGAGAGCCACTCCTCGAGCACGTTAAAGAGCCCACCACACCTTTCGAAAAAGAGTAGGGGCATGCCCCGGTGTGCAATGGTCCAAATTCTACAGCCCAAATACTGCAGTGTAGCAGAATCATCAGCAAGTTGATGTTGGCTACCTGAACCCAATATTTGTTGTCATGTAGAAGCGGGCTTCTATGAATTTTACTCTTCGCAGACCTGTCAACTGTGCATAACCAAGTTTAAGGCATAGCAATGTTTGAAAGGATTTGGCTCAACCCCGCGGCCGGCTGTGCGGTTCCCGCTGACAGCCGTGGGTAATGGAGTTACCGGTGTTTGTATAAACCGTGCAGACAGAAACATGTAACATTGGCAATGAGCCATCAGCGGGGGAGGGGAACTAACCAGGTCTGACGGGGCCTGAGGTAAGGTGTAGGACCACAGTACGGGTCGGTAGATATCTGAGGAAACAGTCGTGCTGTTGTGGGTGTTTACGGGAGGGACAGGTGGTGAAGAAACGACTGGAGTCAGCAGAAAGGGAGGCCAAGTTCACTCTGTTATATCAGAGGTAAGGTCTTGTTTTCTGTGTAAAACTAGACTGGAGATGGCCATAGAATGCTAGCCTGGTTACCAAACCTACTATAGCTCCCGAGTCCAACAGCCTCTCCCCAGAGCTATTTGCGGAGAGGTTGTAGGACTCGGGAGCTATAATAGGTTCGGTAACCAGGCTAATAGAATGCATGGTTTATTGTATGATCTCCTTTACATGATTAGTACTGTGTTTTCACTGAAAATACTTAGCTTAAGAGACGTCATAAGGAAATGAAACATGGGGGACGAGTGTGCCAATTGGTATGTACATTTTACGTCTGGAGACCACCTATATACGGAGACATAGTTCAAAAGTGTTAATTTTCCTCTCAAATCAAATATCAACCTTATAAAAAAAACATATTTTTCTTACATGTGTCCTACGATCGTCCTACGATCTTAGTACGATCGCAACCAACGGCATTCATTCTTGGGATAGTGGTACTATGTGTCCTGCAAAATTCATCTGTCTTGTTATGGGTTCACCACACCACGAAGTGGTGTGGTGAAACCATATTGCTTTTTCTGATGTTTCTTCTCCTCCTTCTCCTTCTCCTCCTGCCATTTTTTAAATGGATTCAGCTTCTTCATTTTAGGGCCTAAGGTCCTGAAATTTGGTATGGAGGTACAGTGGGCAAATACCCCTAGGCGTTTTTAAATGTTTGTGATACAGGCTTTTAGAATGGTTTTATTTGAGTTTTTTGGTCTGTATTATAGCTAATGTATTACTGTGTTAGTGTGCCATGTTTACCACGTCTGGGCATGAGTCATCACAATGGAATGCAGGGCATCAACCAATAGGCATGCAGCTTTCCTCTATACTTCTTGCTGATTGGCTGTTGGAATTTAACTTGATTAACACCTGCACACTGAGCATTTCCACCTGCACAGAGCATTTCTTGCTGATTGGCTGTTGGGATTTAACTTGATTAACACCTGCACAGAGTATTTCCATACTGACAGTATGTCTGTATTCAAGTGTTTTGGTAGGTATTTCAAGCTTTTCTGCTCCAGCATTGGAATGCGGGGCATGAACGTTTTTTTTTTTTTTGAAAATCAACAGTTTGCATTATGCAATTAAAAATCCTAACCAATAAAGTAGGGAATAGCTATCCAACTGTTGTTTTAGTTGTATGTTACTTCATATTATAGTTATATCAATGTAAATCATTGTTTTCCCTTGTGTTTCTCATTCTTTCCCTGCCATGTGGTAAAATGTGGTGAACCCATCGCTGTATTTGCTCCAAAGCAAATATTGGCCTTTCTAGTTAATAAAGGCTTGTCTTAGATCATTGTCGGCGGTTCATTCTGTCAAATAATCTCCAAGCAGATCCTAGGGTGGCAAAAGACAGTATCAAATTGGCCAAACCTGTCTTTTGCGACCCTAGGATCTGCTTGGAGATTATTTGACAGATTGAACCGTCTCCCCGAGTAGCGTGCGTAGTCCAGTGGTTAGCGATCCTGCCTCTGGACTAAGAGGTTGGGAGTTCGAATCCCGGCTGATGTCGCTCACCCGACATGCACGCTACTGTTTAGGGTCGCAGTCCTTCGTTAACCGTGGTCCACTGTTCATTGTGCTTGTCGAAAAGAGCTAGGGGAATTTCCCAGGTACAATGAACCCATAAATACTGTACATAGCGTCTGTCTTCTCTGTCACGACCAGTGGAAGATTAGCTCTTCAATGAGCTAAACTGGTTCGAGATCACTTTTTACTTTCTGTTCAATAGCGAATATTTTCCACTGAAGATCTTTCGGTGGCTGCAAGACATTTTTTTTCAGGCCTTATCCATTTGAGGTAGTTACCACTTGCCACCTTGTTGGGCTGGCGTAAAAAAAAATACAAAGTACAAAAGGCTCAATAGAAAAGGCTGAATAAAACCACGCCACCAAAAATAAGCCGAAGGCCAAACGTCTGCTTGGAGAGTAAGTAGCGAATCCATCTGTCAATCTAGACAGCCAGACTTGACTACGACCGCCTTAGCTTGGTATCCAGTCTTACGTGATTGGGGGTATTGGGGTGTTCAGGCAGGTTGTGCCTTCGGGGGCTCCAATAGCTTCCCCCGCCCAGTGCAACAGGCCGTCCCGGTAGGAGTGTTACGCAGAGGAGAATAAGAGACAGTATGCTTGAGGATTTCGTGGAGGGCTAATCAATCTCTCGTGAAACACACACCGGGAAACCTATGTGAGGCGGGCGGGACAGAGCTCTTGCGGCCCCGACCACGAATCAGACTGGGTACCAGGCGACCGACAAGAGGGAGTCTTAAGCTTATTATCCTCAAATCTGAACCACAGCCAAGTTGTACGATAAATACTTGTCGCCATCAAAGTCACGGATCATCTGCCAAAATACACACAGCGCCCAGCCCATGGGTGTCGGGGCCAAACAAATTTTATCCGGCGGAAAATCCAGATGCTTCATCAGAGGAAATCTGGGATAGACAAGGATCTGTGAGGTGGTGAAGAAGTCACGGGCGTTGCTAGGTAACGTGATGATGGACGGAAAAATCGTCTGAGCCCCAGGACCTTGGCAGAGACGCCTGTGACCTGCGTGACAAACGTCTTTGTTCAGCTTAGAGAAGACACCAAGCTTGACGCAACTTAGAAACCTGTTTGAGTATAGACAATAGCAAACGAGGCCTAGCTGGTAAATGAAGCAAAAAGTCAGCTCCATATATACAGGAAATCGTCTTTATTTGAAGAAAATCCCCAACACCTTAGTACCAGTGTACTACCCCCCCACACACACACACACAACGTTTAATAAATACACAACAAAGATCGTCAGGGAATGTGAGCATCATTAAACATAACTTATTCAAATAAGCGTCTTATTTGCATAATTAATGAGGAAATGCTAGAATGCATATGGCCTTCTTTGATAAGATAAAACTGTCTTTGGGCGAAGAATATGATCAACTGATATAATTCATGCAAATGAGGAACAATTTGCGTAATCAGGGGGATGATCTATATTTCGTCAGCTATAAAGGTTTACATTCTTTGACGAAGGTATGAGATCGTGGAACTCTAGTTCATTCATATCGCCTGGAGAAGTTTTTTCTATCAAGTTCGTTCGTGCCCAGAGCAATTAGCCCAGGGAGGAGCTGAGTTGATTTATTTTGACTCAGCTGGGTCTACCCTGGCGCTGAGACAGCCCGCAGTCTCCGGACTGTAATCCCGAGTTAGTACTGATTGTGACAGCCAGGGTGTGTGGACGTTTCCCACACTACTATATATACACTATACAACTAAGGGCTACAGCGACATAACTGTTTGTTTCTTGGCTCCCTTCAGTTAAAGGTTGAAGAAGTCAGTTAAAGGATTCAGAATTATGTGTAATATTAAATGTCTTTGTGAGCGTTTTTAAAACAAATTGTCTGTAAATTGACTGCAATTCAGTGATATTCTCACTGCGATAGCTCAATAAAGATATCTTGAATCTTGAAAAAAAAAGAAATGACGAGACGTCTTTTCTACACCATACAACTAAGGGCTACAGAGACATAACTGTTTGTTTCTTGACTCCCTTCAGTTAAGGGTTGAAGAAATGACGAGACGTTTTTTCTAACATCAGTAGAATAATAAATGCTTCATTCTCTTCTACTATGCAGACATCGATGGCTGTTCAGCAATTAATATGAAAGATGCGCGACTTTTTCGTATCACATCTGGAATGCAGAAATGCATTTAAGAATGCACTTCACTTTGAATATCCAAGGGATATCCAAAGGTTTGTTTTAATCAGAAGGCATTCCCGCTCATTCTTGATATTCTTAAAGTATTCCAACAACGTTCGAAGCATTCTGATCGCATTCAAGGGAGGTCCGAATATTTGGAAGGCACTCCGAGTTTTGAGAATACTAGCACTGCGGATAGCTAGGGATACTAGTATACAAAGAATTCTCAGTCAGAACTCAGACGGCATTCTACCTCATTCCGCCTCCGGTGTAAAAGTGACTTAAAGCACGTAAACGAGTTTGCCAAATCGACTTCTCTTTGCCTTTTGTTTATCTTCATTTCTCACCTTGACTTGCAGATCTAGAAAGAAGCGTGGGAGAGAACTACAATACACCAAACCATTGCTTTGGCCCAAAGTGAATGTCCTATATGCTCGATCAGTCGTTCACAGTACAGTATGTGTCACAGACACCCTTGACAATCCGCCAATTCAGATCGCTCTAGTGTTTCCAAGGACAAAGTCTGGAGAATTGACGACAGAGACATCATTGTTCACGTGCGTGTCGCACACACAGTATAACGGATCGCTGACAGAGACTATCCCCTGATGACACGCCTTTAATAGCAAGGGACAGGGGACAGGCTCTGTCAGCGATATGTTATACCGGTGTGAGATACGTTTGGCTGTCATGTTCACATCAGTCGTACGGCCTGGATGCCAGACTCACACTTGGCCCAAAGTAGTATCCAAGTGTGCAGGATATTATAGATAACCTCTATTGTACATTCATGCCCTATCGGGCTAAGTACAGGTGAACATGAAATTGAAAAGGTATATTTTATTTATCTATTTCATCTTGAACACCTGGGTGGCCTCTTCAACAGTTAATTGTTGATTTCTCGGAGGGCCCAGGGACACATAAACATTAAACAATTTAAACAAAACAAAATCTATATACGATATATGCGTTAAAACTTTGATTGATATTGTAGATCAGGCACTCTCAATTCGAAAGTTACTATCAATCATTCAAATTTCTGCTTGGCATTTCAAGGCCCTTTTATACAGTGCCTTCAAAATGAAACGGCCCGACTATCGGTCCTGTCTTGAACCTTTAACAATCTGACATCCACGTCTTCTGCCACCGTTAATAACAGGCTGAGATCTTTCTATACACTACAGATCTAGAGTGTTTTACTTTTGGGGGCATTGTAACAAGGTCTCGGTCCATCAACCAGGGGGCACGGGTTCGCGTCCCAGTTTTCCCTGTCAGACACACACACATGGACTCGTCGTTATCAGGGTCTTAGCGTGAATGTGAAGAACAGGAACAGGACAGTGTGTCTGGGGATGTAACAGTTCAGACCTTTACCCCTACTGGTACAGGGGCCACGCAAACACCATGTCAGGTTCGACGTCCATTAGTTTTACCACTTGTGTAACTTCTGCATCTGTATCTGTATCAGTATAGCCGGTATAACCGCCCTTCGGCGTAACACACCAGCTTCGCAGGCACGCGGCACGGCGGCAGCTAGCTATATCACACCGAACGACTTGTTACACTCAATCTTTGCACATTTGATTGCAGGAGTTGTTTAAAGCTTTCTAGTGATGATGGTGCCCGAACTGTGCTTGGTGGAAACGAGTTCCAGTCTACGATAGTTCTGGTGAAATACGAGTTTTTTAATACCTCAGTCCTTGGTAATCATATCCAGTTGCTTGAGTAACTGCTTTTTGGCGTATCGTATTACCTGGATGTCTAACCTTCATCGACGTACCTCAGTTCTTGGTTGATAACGTAACTCTGCTATTTGAAGGCATGACTGTTTCTTGTATTCTTTTCTGGGCTGGTATCAGATACTTAGTGGTTGGTACGTCCAGTTTATTAGTTATTTTGTACATCATGCACAGTCTGGACATTCTACGTCTGTCTTCCAGCGACCCCCACTGTAGGTTTTTTTGTAACTTCTATGTCATTTCACACCCGGGCAAAATCGGTGTGTACACCCCTACGCGTCAAAATGGGTGGCGACGAGGCACTCAAGTAAGAAAAAGGATAACATAGAAGATAGGAAGAAAGGAAGAAATAATGACAAAGAACGCATGATAGATGAAAGAAGGAAGAATTTGAAATATATCGGTAGAGAAAGGTAACTCACTTGTTTCTCTTTACGTATGTTGTGTACATGCTGTAATTATATATTTATATATATATATAGCCATATAGCTTTCTGGCTTTCTTTGCAAATAAACTATTATTATTATATCCCAAAGGGTTAGATGATATGAACATTGCCCACTTACACGGTTAAGAAACGGAAAGTTGTTATGTTATTTTAGCTGTTATGTTATGTTATATTAGCTCTACAGTATCCTCAGTGATAAGTTGAGTATGTGAGAGAAATATAAACTTGAGACGTCTATCCCCGTAAGCCTTTTTACCTCAGACAACCCTAACAATGTAGATAATGCCATGTGTTCGCCATTACTGTCGACACAATTAGAACTATCCCGGTGAAACATTCCGTGAAAACGGCCACGTTGTTTTGATTTTCTTCTGTCAATCAAGGAAGGGAACACTAGGAAAACAGTCCAGCAAATAATAAAGACGGGTTGGTTTCAGAGATTATCATTCTGCATCATAAGTCAACTAGCTAAAATAATTATGTTTATACCGAAGGAAAACATTACTTTTGCTGTGTTTCTTTTTCGTCATCTCCAAACAAATAAGGTCAACGACCTGAATCAGACGTCTGTCACCATGGTTACTAGTGTTGGGTTACATCATGTTGCAATTTCATAGCAGGAGGGATTTAGAGTCCTGTCTGAACATATATATGAATGTCTTTGAGTGAGAATTAACAGAGCAGACCATATGCAAAGGTAAACATTCTGCATTCGCTTTGGAAATGTTACCTTCTAGTTGAGTTTATACCTTTGCCTCTGGTTAGCATGGTTTTCTCCATGGATCATAAATAATTTGAAGCTGCAGTACAAAAGGAAAACGGTAGGGGACAAAGACAGCATCTTTCTTGAGTCTTCTCTCAGGGACATCCCCCATCATTAGGTAGATAATGTTGTTTATAACGGTTATACCAAGGCGTGTGATATTTTACACAGAAAAAAACCCTGTGGGGAGAAATGTGTCAACAGACGTTTGACCTTTGACATATCCTCTGACCTTTCCCGTGACCTTGACTGTCAGGAAAGTCGCAGGTGTGACCGCCATGATGCCACGGTCGGTCACATGGTTCACATTAGTCAGTCTACCATGGTAAACCGCGATGTGGCAAGTTCTTTTAGGCCATGTTGATTTGATTATATGGATGACAGCCTCTGGGAACCCCAAAACTGTGCGAGCGTGCGAATAAGAAAAAGTTTGGCAAAAAAAAGTTGCCTTCATTATGAAATCTAGGTGGTCATGAAGGTTGAACAAATGACTAAACACAGAGTAATATTTTATTGGCATGGTGAATAATAGACTCTTCATTTTCATTCCTTTACATTTTCTTCTTGTCCTTTGGAATGGATTTGGCATTCTGCGACATAAGTATCGTTTTCCAATATTTGTTTTTTAATTTGCGGCAAATATTTGCTCATTTTGCAGCTACTTTGTACGATTTACAGTATGGTCGAAAACACTTTTTTTCCATGCGCGCGTGGATGTCATCCATATAATCAAATCAACATGGCCTTAGCCTAGCTAGTAGCCACCCTAGAGCAAAAGCACATACCGAAGCTCCTATACTCCCCCTTTCAACTTAGGATTCCTCCGGGGCTAACATTCTATCACATCATGTAAGAGATTCTATATATTGACTTTGGCTTTGAATAGTTGAACATTTTTGGAAGACGAAAGGCTTAGTGTTATGTCGGACAGTGTGCAAGACTAACCCTAGACACAATAACGTCTGCACCAGTACCGATTGTGGTGAGGTCTTATTTGTGGATGTTGTCATTGACCTTCGGGTTTTGGCTGACTCCCGAAGGGGGGTGCCAATTATGGCATCATCTCCTGTTATTATAGTGAGACAGATACTGATAAAATTCGATAATACCAATCCCCAGATCATACAGTATATCTTTAGCGATGGTCTATTTTTTCAGAACTCAAAATCCATTCATTATGCAGAACGTGGGACTATTCATTATCCACTGCCTTCAAAGAAGAAGTCAAACCTCATAATAGCAAGCGTAGTAGTAGTAGTAGAAGTAGAAGTTTTTTTCAGACAGATTATTACCTGTCTCCTGTTACTGTATTGCGCCGTACAGTATCTTTGACTCTTTAAAAGCAATTAGCTTTCGGGGATGATTTTGCAAATAAAAGTCTTATTTTTTGTGACAAAAGAATCCACGCTATCTTCACGTGAAAATAGCACCTGTCCAACTTGTCCTGCTGTTCTTTGAAGGAATAAAACTAGCTTGTACTATTCGCAGCCTAGGACAGTATTGGCATGGCTCTAGGGTGTGCCATTGCGTGGGCTTTGTTAGGCCACACCAATTTAATTTGATGGTTCTCGGATTTTTTCAGAAAATATATATATGAGGCGACAGGGCGAAAAAAAAACACAGGTCTAGGTATCCAAATGCTACGATAGGAGCCGTGAAGTCAACATAAAAGGCTGGGGTAATATGTAAACAATGGATTTTGAACTTTTAATCAAACCACTGCATTGATAGATGGAAAAGCTGTAAAGGACTTTCTTCAACTGTTGGGGGCAAAAGATGAGCATATTTGAGTTGATTCAGAACCGTGAGAATCTTCTTTTTTTTTGCACTATGATCAGAAAAAAATGAAGAGGCGAATGCGAGAACCAACAACTTAAATTGGTGTGGCCTTACTATAAGATAACCACATATCTGACTTCCCTCTCAGTCTAGGAAGACGACTAGACACCCTGATTATTTTTTCTTTTACATATAGCCGCTTACAATGACATCATTTCTCCAGAACTACTGGTATCTACACATTGACAGGAAAATGCTGTTAGCAATTAACGTAACGATTTTGTCAAGGAAAATCCACGTGGGGTGTCATTCCTTTTCATGATTATTTATATGCAGGAAAAAAATCGTTTAGGGTTTTACATTGACAAGTGCATGAATTACGTCAGCGAGCAAAATAACTTTTGCAGAGAACACATCATTCCTCAGTGGGCTGGTCACGAAGCTCAAGGTTTTGAAGTTCTCAGTGGGCGCGGCTTTCCCGGAAAAGAGACTCCGATTGTAACAGTTGTGTGGGTTTGTCAACGCTACACTTGTGACTGTCGGACACTTCAGTTCAGCAGGACGGTTGAACTGTACAGTTGCAACACTGTTTTCACTGACAGTTACTCCTGGTTTCTACCCTGAAGCCATATATTGTCGTCCTCTAGACAGTGAGAGCTTTGGAGCCAGTAGTAGCTTGTTAGAGCAAGGAGGCTTTTCTCTTTTAAACCCCCTTAGAGTCTTAGAGACAGAAAGAAGACTTCTGGCGATCGGGAGACTCTACGTTAAGCCCAGCCGTCTGTACAGAGTCTAGGTTGAAATCACGCATAGTCGGTAAGTTCGTTCGCTTTAATTTGCGCTCTGCAATGTGTATTTCACCCTAGTCTCCTTCGCAGTCTTGTTGGGCGTCGGCGTTATTTTTTTCTTTGAGCGACGCGAGTAATATGCCGTCGCGAGGGAGTTTTTGCCGCGGAGAGAAGGAGCGCGAATCCTTCTCTCCGCGGCAAAAACTCCCTCGGCAGCAAATCGTCCCTCGCGGCGGCATATTACTCGCATCGCTCAAAAAAAAATACCGCCAACGCCCAACAAGACTGCGAAGGAGGCTAATTTCACCCGTCCTTGTATCTTTTTCCGATTGAATGTGTAACTTTTACAAGCGAATTCGAAACGCACTGATTTTTTTACGACGAAATTTACCGTCTCAGTAACCTTTATCGTGTTCATTATAGGCGGTCTGTGCTGTTTTGATTAGCGGGGTAATAGTTTAGTCGTCCTGGCAGGAATGGATTTTTGCCCTTGGCAGTGTCGAATGGCGTCTAAGGTTAAGGCGATAAAAGTTGTTCGCGGGTTTTGCCTGTGATCCGTAATCAAGTTCATTGGCTAGCTTTGCTCTAGATAGCTGTGCACGTAAGGCTACAGCATGTAATTTTCATGGATGACATCAGCGCGTGCATTAATTTTCGCCTGATTTTGGAAAAAAACAAGAAATTTTGTCGCCTACTGACAGTGGTCAACAGGCCGAAAATGGGCAAAGATGTCTGTTGCCGGATGGCAGATAAATATGAAGAGAGGAGACAAGAAAGGGCTCTGATCTAATGTTTTGTTTCTTACTTCGATGCAGTGATATGTGATTCTGGCTGTGTACATGTGATGTTCCTACTGAATCAAAACCATTTGTACAATGAGTGAGTCAAAATTTTAAATTGTAGGAACCTTGTTTTTTTGGGCCCGCCTTGTTTTTTTTTCGCCCGCTCGCATTAGATTTGGAGTCTGCGGAGGATGCCATCCATAAAATTTACGTGCTGTGGCCTAACAGGGTGTAACACCGAAGGGTTGAAGCTATGTTTGTACTTAACTTTTTATTTCTTTCCACGAATCCCATTAAACAAGGAAGAAATGTCATCATTTGAAGTGCCGGTCTCTGGCCTGTTTTCCAGCTTTGGTCCACTGAATTTCATTGGCTAGCATTGCTCTATATAACTGTGCACGTAACACGCTGTTACACAGAACTGTGAAACTATAGTTGTATAGTATATTCTATTTCTCTCCACGATTCCCATAAAATAAATCGCAAGGAAGAAATGTCACATCATTTGAAGTGCCGGTCCCTGGCCTGTTTTCCAGCTTTGGTCCACTGAACTCCAAGCATACATGTGTATGACCGTCTTGATTTGACTAGCAAACCTGTAGACCTTGGGAAACCACACTGTTGAGTCCTTTGCCCTTGACCGTGAGGCCAAGATCAAGAACTCTAGACTTTCTCAACAATACCGCGAGATGCAAAAGCAAGCCGTGCTTTTAGCAGACCGTAGATAGGTAAAATACAGGCAGCTTTGACATTGAGGTCCAGTAGAGATGAAAGTGTCTATTTACCATCCTGTCAATAACAGAAAATTTGCACTATTGACAGGACCATCCTGTCAATAGTACAAATAGTGCAAAAACAGATAATTTTTTCACTATTGACAGGATAATAACAGAAGAAATCCACTATTGACAGGATGGTCCTGTCAATATCCATAAGCTAGAAATTTTACCACAGCAAAACCAGGGGTGCCAGAGTATACAGTGCAATCTTACGGAATACAGTGCAATCGTATTAGTATACAGTGCAATTTTACGGAATACAGTGCAATCGTATTAGTATACAGCGCAACTTTACGGAATACAGTGCAATCGTATTAGAATACAGTGCAATTTTACGGAATACAGTGCAATCGTATTAGAATACAGTGCAATTTTACTAGTATACAGTGCAATTTTACGGAATACAGTGCAATTTTACTAATGACGTTAAATCACGTGACTTGGACTCTGCTTTCCTTGAGTTTCAAGATGGTGGACGCCGCTGACTCACATATTTCTGTCTTTTTCGAGCGAATTCGAAATCCCTGTGCAGTAACATGCCCTGTGTGTAGTATGTAGTGATTTGACTAAAGGTCTATCTACGAGAACGGTCAAAATTCGCTCGAAAAACACAGAAATATGTGAGTACGCTCCGTCAGCGGCGTCCCAGGAAAGCCGGGCCCAGGTTACGTCATTCAACGTCATTAGTAAAATTGCACTGTATTCCGTAAAATTGCACTGTATACTAGTAAAATTGTACTGTATTCCGTAAAACTGTATACTATATAGTAAAATTGCACTGTATACTCTGGCACCCCTGAAAACGGCGTGTCTATTACGACAATTACGTAATGTCGTAAAACCCATCCCCAGGCCATTGTTTGCGGCAGAAGAACCCGAGACGGGGCAAACAAATTTGGGCAACACAAACGTCCAGTATCGCCCTCCCTCCGGCTTTATACAACACGGCTTTTGTATGCATGCTCTTTCAATAGACACGTTGTACAAGTGTGACAGGTCAGCAATAGGATCCTATTCAGCAAAGTCAAAGCTTGATTGTGTAGACTCAATGCGCCCCGTTTTCTCACCTCATATCGGACATTTGTATTACACAACGCCCCCGTCAACTTGCAAGGACACCGCTTGTCGACTTTCAGTCACACCGCTAGCGCTAGTGGCAAGTTTGGATACGTGGGCAAACTTTTCTCAGAGTGCCTTTTGAAGAACGTTTCGCCTTTCGTCAGTGATACGGTCCATTCTACTAGCCTCTCCACAATATATGCGGGTGAGCGTACTTTAACTATTTCTTCTGCGAATCAAATCTAACAGTAACAGTCGGGAGGGTGCACCACATTACAGGTGTTCCTATAATCACCTAACTAAGAGAAGGATAAGTTTTAAAGACATCTAAGCTTGTTGCAACAGGTCCAAGAATAGAGAAACAGCTTTTAATATAGCCTCCATAGCATGTCAAAAACTTTGGGGGTTTGGGGGGTCTTCAGGGTCTTTGGGAGCTTTTTATGTGCTATTTTCTGATTGCATATAGACAACATAGTCGGCCTGATTGAATTATCCCCGTTTGTTTTAGAACTGGGCTATGACAAGACAGCCGAAGACCACCAAACCCCCAGATCTATAAGCCTGCTACGGAGGCTACTTTTAATAGACATCTTTATTTGTATAGTTACCCAGTTCGTATCCTTTGCGAACGCAATTCCCCAAACAATATCATGTTATATCCTGAACATTACCTTAAAGCTAGCCTTTTCGCTGTGGAGTTCTCAAGAGGATGCAACTTATACGTCTAGCGGTTTTCCTTGGTGTTGTTTTAGATTTGGATGTTTATTTTCTCGGTACACTGTTGATAGTAGCCGTTTTGGTCTAGTATGTTTTCTTTTAATTGTGGCCCTGATGCGAGGTCAAATACAGGTGTACCTGGCCGCTATGTTATTAAAACAGGTGCACTGGACAGAATACCTTCTACAAACAACTCAGCGAGTCCACTTCATGATTTGTTGATGTGTCCTTTGCTTTCTCAGGTCCGATTTGTGTTATTCTAAGCATCTATGTTCAATAACAAATGTTTATTTATCTTGTATATTGTGCAGGATTCAGTAGAAGTATTTTCTCAGCTATTTTCGTCGTTTTACGGTCAAAGTTTGAGCGGGTGAATTTTTTGACAGTACGTTTTCGAGATTTATCCTTTATGTAATCTATTTCTGACCTATCTATTTTGGCTGGTTGTAGAGTTCTTTCAGTAATATCCATAATATCCAGTAACATGCCCTGTTAAGAAGAATACTGGGCGGGAAAACTTGACGTAATTTTTTATAACTTCATCGCCAGAGTTCTCAACAAATGTATTGGCTACAACCTGACAATTTAGATAGGTTCGGCTAAATTATTGGCCTGCCATGCTAGCTGTAGTAAACATAACTGGCCTTCAATATCTCTATCAGGACAACAGTCATTAGTTTTATAACTATTAACATTACGGTTACATTCTGTTCGGATCATTGCCGTTTAGTGATAAGCAACTATCATGTTTTTTTTTTAATTTTTCATTCATCCAAGTACAGCCTTGCTTTGTTACTTGTATAGTTTACTTGATACGTGTATACATTCTTACTGAATTTGTTGTCATGTTCTGGCTGTTATGTTTGCGACAGTGTTGACATAAACCATTCATATATAGAAACTTTATTCGCAAAATCATGCCCGAAGGCTAATTGCTTTTACAATCAAGTATAATACACATTGCAATACAGTAACAGGAGACAGGTAACAACTGTCTGGAAAAAATTCTACTTCTACTACTACGCTAGCTATTATGGGGTTCAGTACCGTTTTCACCTTCGTCTTACATATGAAAAAGACATCACATTGTGTTGTAAATATTAACTAATGCTTCCTCCCGACGGATATACCACACGCACGCAGTTCTACCACTCAGGGGCTTCCCTCTGCCCAACCCAGTGCTTAACTCAGCTATGTTATCTTCCGTCAGACATCAATCGTGTCCTGTTATGTCTGTGGCAGGGTTTCTCGTGGCCATCTCAGCGGGGCCAGGTCGTGAGGGGCCCGCCAGGCGACCGAGGTGACACGGGGCTGGTCTGTGAGGGTGCTCGCCGCTGACTTCTGCAGACGCTCGGGGGCACATGGGCACATAGAGGTATGTCAGCTATGCTATCCACGCCTTTACTGTCCTTATGTTGTCCCTAACGTTTCCTGTCAGGTGCACCAGAGGCAGGCAAATCGTTCAGTAATGCAAAATATAGAAAAGTTTATTGCAAATTCGTGCCCGGAGGCTAATTGCAAATTACAAAACATAAAAGAACTTTGAAACAGAGTATAAAATAACTGAAGTCTACACGATGAAGGTAGCTGTCTAGAACTATAGCTATGTGTAAAACTATATCTGAAGGGTTTGACTTCTCTTCTGTAAACCATGGAATCGTCTGAATCATGTTTACAAAACAAGTCGGGATAATAGTTTGGAATAACTGACAGGGTGGCTTTAGAACGATGTCGACTCCTTGGATCAAAAGGACAAAGATGGATGTTTTCATTTCACAATGTCAGAAGTCAGTCTATTTTGCTAGCCCTGCATTACTTTCATTTCTGTTACAACTTTAACCACCTAAAGACATTTGAGAAGGGTAGAATTTGCCCCCCTCGGCCAGGGTGAGTTGGAAACGTTTTTAGCCAACTTTCAGCAAAGAATAGGATTATTGTAGTATATACATGATGTTTTAACGATTTCAGATTTAATAGGCTGTCGTTGCTGAAGTGGGTTGAGAGGTATATAGGGTGTCTGTGTGAGAAAACTTTGTCAAATCAAATTGGGTATCTTTTACACTGTGATAGCGGACAGCCCTACTAACCAAACACACGCAGCCTTGCCCAGATTAAGCCATGTAGTACCGCAGTATGTGACCCCGTCAGACTCAAGTACATCAGTCCACCCAGCTGTCAGCTCTGAACCTGTTCTTACACTGTAGTGATGTGTCGAAAACTCGGACGTATAGGCTTCACTATAGTATTGGCTTCACTATAGCATTGGCTTAGTATAGGCTTATCTGAGTATAGGCTTCACTATACTAGTACTGCCAGACTAACCTGTCAGACTCAAGAACATCAGCCCACCCAGCTGTCAGATCTGAACGATCCTGAACCTGTTCTTACACTGTAGTAAACTAATGTGTCGAAATTAAAACTAGAACGTATAGGCTTCAATATAGTATTGGTTTCACTATAGCATTGGCTTAGTATAGGCTTATAGTATAGGCTTCACTATACTAGTACTGCCAAACTAACCTGTTAGACTCAAGTGCATCAGTCCACCCAGCTGTCAGCTCTGAACCTGTTCTTACACTGTAGTAATGTGTCGAAAACTCGGACGTATAGGCTTCACTAATCTATAGTATTGTTCTGCGATTGATTTTCGGATTTCTTGGCGCCAGTCTCTAGCGGGAGCGGCAAACTGTTCTCTCCAGCCGACCAAACTCCCCCGGCATGCTATCTCTGTATTTGGCTGATCTCTACTTTCCAGCCGCCTCCCGAAGCCTGGTAGAGGCTAGTACCCGTTCTCTAGTATGTGGGTATTGAAGTGAACACTGAGTGACATCAAGTACCGTGTTTGTCAGTGTTATCGTCGGGATATCGGAGGTTTAACATTCCAGGTTAGTGGAAGAGTGGGACACCTTATAGTGCTACCACATGGTGAAAACATGGGCTGTAGAGTTCCTACGTACAAGTAAAATATATTTAGCTGCGTACTGTACAATGCTTCTCCGCGTTACAATTTATGACATCGGGGACCTTTTTTATGTACTAAGTACTAGAATTCATTTTAAGCAGTCGTAGCAGTTTTACTGAAGTTTGTATAGTTTTGACCACAGAGAAAGCAAAGACTCTAGATTAATGAATAGTTGCAAAGAAATTCTGACTTGAGAGGCTCGTCACTGACAGACCCCTTTTGGTACCATAACGGTCTGTCCCCGAACCCCTGAGTCTGGTGCTGTCAGCAGCTAGTGTGCTAGCACGGGGCGATCCATTCAACCGTGACATGGGGGCGGGGTGGGAGGGCTGCGCGGTACATCCCGGGGTTAAACTTCAGGGCTGTTCTCTGAGGCAAAAACTGTTACTGCCTGTGGCTATTGACAGGATCGTCCTGTCAATAGCAGAAAATATTGCACTGCTGACAGGATCGTCCTGTCAATAGCAGAAAATATTGCACTGCTGACAGGATCGTCCTGTCAATAGCAGAAAATACTGCACTGCTGACAGGATCGTCCTGTCATAGCAGAAAATATTGCACTGCTGACAGGATCGTCCTAGTTCAATTAGTAGAATAATTTG